>NC_046215.1:0-125000 GCF_011004875.1 Balearica regulorum gibbericeps
CGACCTACAGGGCGTTACGCCCAGGTGAGGAAGCTCTGTGGCAACCCCAGAAAAGAGTGGACTGTGATAGCCCGTTAGAAGAAGTTACGGTCAAAACCGAGATGATGGATGCGGCAAGAAGCCCGTCTTCAAGACCTAAGAATGTAAGGATGCAGGGAAGAAGCCCCGGTCCCTGAGAATGGACAGCTGGAGAGCAGAGCTCCCAATGCAGCCCAGGACTAGGCTGCAAAAAGAGGATCCGCCGGAAACTTCCGAGATGCAAGAATGATCCATGCCGTAAGCTTGCTAGGCGAACAAAGAAGCGCCCGACTGGCGCAACGCCGACAAGTACCGGGAGTCGAGAGCCTAGGGATGGCGCCCGAGAAGGATGCCGTGCCCCTTGAGCGCAAAGAGGGCGTTGAGACCCAAGGAAAGGCTAAGACAGAAGACAAGATACACAGACATAACACAGGCTGGAACTGCCCTGCCCAGTCTAGCATCGTACTGATGAGCAACCCGCTCCCTTTGCCTGCCTAAAGAGGCCTGCTCCCCGACAGCCCTCTCCCCTGCGCTAGCCATAAACCACCCCCCCCGCAACCCTCAAACTTGCCCCCTCCTCAGCCCGCACCCTCCCCGGCCACGGTCCCTCAACTTAGCTTGCAGAGGGCCGGGGATCTCGAACCATCCGCAACGAACAACGTGCGCATCGCACGTTGGCTAACTGGGAAGTTCCAGCACTTGCCCGGTGCCTCTTCATCATCTACAGTAAAAACAAACAAAAAACCACCAAAGCAGTGCCGTCAGTCAGCATTGCACCAGCCAACACCAACCTCGCCCACAACACCACCCCCCCCCCCCCTCCTCAGAAGCACCGTGGCTCTCCGCTCACCTGCTCGGTCCAGAGACGGACACGGCGGCCGTCCTCGCTTGTGGCACCTAAGACGCCAAGAGACACAAGATTACTCCTGTGTTTGTGAGAAGTCACCGCTCCCACGATCGCCCTCGCCGTTCCTCCGGCTCACCTCAAGTGGGCATCCCGTTCCAAAGGGGTGGCCGCACAGCGCCTGCAAAACCAGAAGGAAACGCTCAAACTAGTTGCCGTATACTACTGCGCTGTTAGACACTGACAAGCGCCTCACCTTCTCGGACCGCTCGTCGGCACGTGGCTTCGCCCCTCCGAGGCTCCCTGTGCAAGCTGCGAAAAAAACCAAACACAGAGCAAGAGGCACACCCTGAGACGCTGCCCAAAACTGTGGCTTACCTGCAACAATTCCTACCTCCCCCTCCTTGACCTCGGCCGCTCGCTCGCCTGGCCTCCGTCATTTTGGGCTGCCGTCCTTGCGCCCCACCTAGAAAACACAGACAAAAGATACCTGTATCTTAAACAGCAATGCAACGCCTGAAAAATAACTGCTGTACTTCAGCCCGCTAGTCGCTGCTCACCTGGCCCGAGTCACCTCCCGTGTCCGTGTCCTATGGGGTCCTCATCCAGCTTCGCACCTTCCAAATAAAAAACCACACACAAATCTTAATGGAGTCATAGAGCCACCTGCCACATCTTCCCTCCACCGCCACTGGCCGACCCACCTTCTTACGGCACTCCGTCCCCTCCCCTGCTGCTCTTTGGTGCGCATCTTCTCTCTCTGCATCTGAAAAAACCCCAAATGATTAAACAAGTCAGCCAGATGCTGAGCGAGAGCCAGACAATTCCACACTGACCATACTGACACACTAACCGTACCCTCTGATTGCTAGTCCACCTAACCCTGACTCGAAACCCCTGGACAGAGCAGCTCCATACCCAAGACACACACACATGGACCAAGACTACACAGAACGCTACAAACAACACGACTCACAAGTGAGAGAAAACTCTCAGCGAGAAGAGGGACTCCCGGACCGGAGAGGCTGCTGAGCAAGGCGACCTACAGGGCGTAACGCCCAGGTGAGGAAGCTCTGTGGCAACCCCAGAAAAGAGTGGACTGTGATAGCCCGTTAGAAGAAGTTACGGTCAAAACCGAGATGATGGATGCGGCAAGAAGCCCGTCTTCAAGACCTAAGAATGTAAGGATGCAGGGAAGAAGCCCCGGTCCCTGAGAATGGACAGCTGGAGAGCAGAGCTCCCAATGCAGCCCAGGACTAGGCTGCAAAAAGAGGATCCGCCGGAAACTTCCGAGATGCAAGAATGATCCATGCCGTAAGCTTGCTAGGCGAACAAAGAAGCGCCCGACTGGCGCAACGCCGACAAGTACCGGGAGTCGAGAGCCTAGGGATGGCGCCCGAGAAGGACGCCGTGCCCCTTGAGCGCAAAGAGGGCGTTGAGACCCAAGGAAAGGCTAAGACAGAAGACAAGATACACAGACATAACACAGGCTGGAACTGCCCTGCCCAGTCTAGCATCGTGCTGATGAGCAACCCGCTCCCTTTGACTGCCCAAAGAGGACTGCTCCCCGACAGCCCTCTCCCCTGCGCTAGCCATAAAACCCCTCCCCTGCAACCCCCAATCTTGCCCCCTCCTCAGCCCGCGCCCTCCCCGGCCACGGTCCCTCAACTTAGCTTGCAGAGGGCCGGGGAATCTCAAACCATCCACGAGAAACAACAACGTGCACATCGCACGTTGGCTAACTGGGAAGTTCCAGCACTTGCCCGGTGCCTCTTCATCATCTACAGTAAAAACAAACAAAATAACCACCAAAGCAGTGCCGTCAGTCAGCATTGCACCAGCCAACACCAACCTCGCCCACACCACCTCCCTCCTCAGAAGCACCGTGGCTCTCCGCTCACCTGCTCGGTCCAGAGACGGACACGGCGGCCGTCCTCGCTTGTGGCACCTAAGACGCCAAGAGACACAAGATTACTCCTGTGTTTGTGAGAAGTCACCGCTCCCACGATCGCCCTCGCCGTTCCTCCGGCTCACCTCAAGTGGGCATCCCGTTCCAAAGGGGTGGCCGCACAGCGCCTGCAAAACCAGAAGGAAACGCTCAAACTAGTTGCCGTATACTACTGTGCTATTAGACACTGACAAGCGCCTCACCTTCTCGGACCGCTCGTCGGCACGTGGCTTCGCCCCTCCGAGGCTCCCTGCGGCACCTGCAAAAAAACCAGCACGAGGCACATGCTGAGACACTGCCCAAAACTGTGGCTTACCTGCAACGATTCCTACCTCCCCCTCCTCGACCTCGGCCGCTCGCTCGCCTGGCTTCCATCGTTTTGGGCTGCCGTCCTTGCGCCACACCTAGGAAAAATAAACAAAGGATACCTGAATCTTAACCAGCAATGCAACACCTGAAAAATAACTGCTGTACTTCAGCCCGCTAGTCACTGCTCACCTGGCCCGAGTTATCTCCTGCGTCCATATACTACGGGGCCAATATCCAGCTTTGCACCTTCAAAATAATAACCCCACAAGTCTTAATGGCGTCATAGAGCCACCAGTTCACGTCTTCCCTCTGACGCCACTGGCCGACCCACCTTCTTACGGGGCGCTCCGCTCCCCTCCCCTGCTGCTCTTTGGTGTGCATCTTGTCTCTCTGCATCTGAAAAAAAACCCCAAAATAATTAAACTAGTCACCCAGATGCTGAGTGAGCGCCAAACAATTCCAGAGCTCTTGTTTCCATTTAGGAATACCATCTAGAGCCCAAACTACACACCCCCATTAAAAGACACCCCCAAACAGACAAGCGTTCGACACTTTGGAGGTTCAATCTGCTTTCAGTACCCCTGAACTGCCCCTCCCAGGTGGCTCCCATCATCTCCACAGCACACTATGGAAGTGACGCTCCGTGCGGCCTGCGGACGGCTGCTCGACCCGAGGCGACTACGCTACCTTTGCCCGAGTAGTCTGGCCGTATCAACACACTAACTGTACCCTTATTGCTATTCCACCCAACTCTGACTCGGCAACCCAGGCAAAGCAGCTCCACACCCAAGACGCACACACACGGACCAAGACTACACAGAACACTACAAACAACACGACTCCCAAATGAGAGAAAACTCTCAGCGAGAAGAAGGACTCCCGGACCGGAGAGGCTGCCGAGCAAGGCGACCTACAGGGTGCGACGCCCAGGCGAGGAAGCTCTGTGGCAACGCCAGAAAAGAATGGATGGAGATGGCCCGTTATAAGAAGTTACTGTCAAAACCGAGGCGAGGGATGCAGCAAGAAGCCTCTCTTCAAGACCTAAGAATTCAACGATGCAGGGAAGAAGCCTCGGTCCCTGCAAAGGAATGGCTGGAGAACAGAGCTCCCGATCAGCCCAGGACTAGGCTGCAAAAAGATGACCCACCGGAAACTTCCGAGATGCAAGAACGATCCACACTGTAAGCTCGCTAGGCGAACAAAGAAGCGCCCGACTGGCATGATGCCGATGAGCAAAGGCATCCAAGAGCCTAGGGATGGCGCCCGAGAAGCACGCCGTGCCTCTTGAGCGCAAAGAGGGCGTTGAGACCCGAGGAAAGGCTAAGACACAGAAGACAAGATACACAGACATAACACAGGCTGGAACTGCCCTGCCCGGTCTAGCATCGTGCTGATGAGCAACCCGCTCCCTTTGACTGCCCAAAGAGGACTGCTCCCAGACAGCCCCCTCCTCTACACTAACCTTAAATGCTTCCAAGAACAACAGAACATAACTGCTGTGACCGGTACTACTGCAAGCCTCGTCGTTCACTTACCAAAGAAGGTGAAAATAGAAAAAGCTTGTGTATCAGGACCATGATAAAAGACAGATCCCTAGCTGGAGACTGTTACGAGCGCAGGTGATACGCATCCTCTCCACTGTGAAATTCCGGGGAATACGGTCGCTCGAGCCTGCACTGGAAATAAGTGCCTAGTCCGTGTCTCTAAGTGACTGTGACATCCAGATGGACAGTGAAGGGATGGATGCAAAAATTAAGCCAGGGAATAAAGAAAGCAGAAGGTACAGGGAAGCAGAGACTTCAGAGTTCAGGAGGGTATACTTTGACCTACCCCATGCTTCGCAAGATGAGGCTCTTCTGACATTCGGCTCCGCTTGTGGCCGTGCTGAGGGCCGGAGAGCTTACACCGCACGTCTCGGTATTGTCGTACCTCCGGTTGGCTGCGATGAGACTGAGCTAGAATAGACCTCGGTGGCACCCAAATCCAACGGTAAAACTTATCTGAGAACGGGTGATGAGCCCTCCTCCTTCACAACTGTCCCTCAGTCCCAAAACTTTAGAAACTCCTTCTCTTCTCCTGAACTGTGAGAAGGAACCCTGCTCCTTCCCGACAGCTCTTGCCTTGTATTTGCACCCCCAAACCCCCTGTGTCGGCCGCTCCTCGAAGCCTTACCCTGCATTCTGCAGGCAACTCTTACCTTCTGTCTTCCTGCAAGCTATGGGCCTGCAAAATCAACAAAGTCCTGATGCTTATAATCTACGAGAAGCCTGCAGCGAGCCGCAAAGGTTCTAGGAACAGCACGGTACTCCGCAGATGATCGGGAAAAGCAGTGAGCCGTCCTGTCGCCTGAAAGACGCTATACCTTACATGTCTGCTGCTTTCTTGAGAAATGCTAAAGCCACGTGAACAAATACATGCAAGATGCTTACCCTAAACCCCGCTAGATAATCTCATCATTGGTCCTATTAAGAGAAATACTACTGGCACGTTATATAGCTTACAGGAAAACCGGAAAAAATCCAAGGTTGCATCTTCTGTAAAGTCAGGAATTCCAGTAAAATACAACAAACCTTGAAAAAAAAAAAGAAATACATGTTATTAAATGATCTTACAAACCTCTGAATGCTCAATACAAAAATACTGACCTGAGAAATCATAAATGAAAAAACCTCCAAATCTGCATAAAGCATACTTTCTTTTAAATACACTGCTTAACCTTGACTGGTCCCAAAGCTTTTATCTCTGATGCATCTACCCAAAGAGCCAAACTGATGCTAAAGCTGCCATTGACTGAAGGACCAGCACAGCACTGACACCAGAGAAGCCCAGAAGCAGATTGAGCTCCCTGGCAGAGGCCTGCAGTTCATATACCCTGGGCCCCACCCACCATCCTTCCCACCATCCCCTGGGAAAGGGGAGGGGCCGACTACCACAAGGCTTAAAAGTGGCCGGAGGAGCAGCAGTAGATTTTCTTACCTGTCTTGAGTTTAGGGCATGCTAAGTGCTGAATAGAGAAAACAGCTCTTGTCAGAAACATCAATACACGCTCTTTCACTGCAACTCCATCAATCGTATTGGTAATGTGACCAGGTATGTAATTAGTTTTAATTTTTCTAGGCTATATACAGAAAAAGATAAATGGAATACTAAATCTTGTAGGAAAGTAGTTAATTAAATGCAATGACAATATTGTTGTTGAAAATTATGTCTGTTAGTTTGCTATAAAAACCCTAAAATGCTCTGGGCTTATGCATCATTTTGAGTGAGACCACAGGTACTGCCTAACTTCTACCAGAACTATGTTCTGGATAAGACTGAATGATGAAGCTGGAATAGATCTTGTGAGAATCCCTTCTCAAAAATATATCTGGCTGAAGAGTAAACTACTTACTGTAAGTTGTCAACTAACCTCGACGGTTTCCCCTACTGACTCCCTTAACAGAACTAGATGAGTCCCAAAGGAGAGAAAGCGCCAGAAAACCATGGAAAATTAGAAACATGCATCAGAAACTCTACATAAACGCCCTTATGAACAGGCAAGTAGCTAGAACAAAATATCGGCGATATTAACACGCTATTAACAAAATATTGGCGATAATTAACACGCCGCTGTAGTATGGACGCTGTTTTTGGCACGAATCCGAAACGTAGCCCCGTACCGGCTACCGTGAAGGAAACTGACCCTATCCCATCCAAAACTGGCACGCACGGAAATGAAATTTTAAAAGTTGCGGTACGGGAAATGTGGGAGGAAAATTACGAATGGGACGGAAAGCTAAATAAATAAAGACTTAAACAGAAAACTTGGAGTGCGATGGAGTACGGGAAAGACAAGAAAACAATAAAAAAACCAGATGTCAAACATAAAAGTTGTCATGGAAAGAAAACATAATAAGGGATGGCATTAAGCCAGGCAAGAAAAAATTTTAAAATGAGGATATGGTAAAAAATAGATGCTGACAAGGAAATACAATTTAAGAAGCAACAGGGTATGTGACAGATGGCAATAAATTTAAAAAATATGGATAGGGAGCTCGATAAAAGTAGATGTGGGATGAAAATGGAAAAAGCAACGGTGTTCAGAACAGATGGGAAAAAATTTAAAAATAAAGACAGTGAATGGGTTAAAGTAGGCATAGAAAGAAAATTTTAAAAGCAAAGGTATTAAGGAAAGACACACAAAAAAAAATAAGGGTAGGGTGATGGAGACACACAGAGGAAGCAAATGATAAAAGCAGAGGCATTAAGGAAAGAAAAGGAAAAGTTACAAAATAAGAATAGGGAGAAAAATACAGAGAGACATAGGAAGAAAATTTCAAAAGCAACAGGGTACAGGACGGACGAGAAACAAATAAGGCAGAATTGGTTAAAGCGGACGTTGAAAAAATTTTAAAAGCGATGAGGTATAGGGCAGATGGGAAAACAAAAAATAGGGACGTCACAGCAAATAAACTTAGACGTAGAAAGAAAATTTTAAGTGCGACAGCTTTAAGGAAAGACGAGAATAAAATAACTAAGAACGGGGGGAAAATAGCATGTGCGCAAAAGTAAAAATCGACGAGATATGCGACGAAAAAATAGACCGAGTATGGGAAACTCAATAAATGGAGACACTGAAAATGTTTAAAGCGACCGTGTAGAGGGCAGAGAAGGAGGAATTAAAAAATAGAGACGGGGCGTCGGATAGAGGGAGATGTAGAAATTTTTAAAAGCGATAGGCTACAAGAAATGTGAGAAAGAAGAAAAAAGTAAGAATGGGGATGAGAATAGAAGGAAACATGGAAAGAAAATTTAAAAAGTGGTGGGGTATACAGAAGAAAGGGATGAAGTAAAATTTAGGGAAAGGGAGATGGATAAAGGGAGTTGTTGAAAGAGAAATTAAATAGCAATGGACTACAAGGAACATAGAAAACAATTGAAAAAAATCAAGAAAGGGAGACAGAGAGATGTAGAAGGAATTTTAAAAAGCAAGTGAGTACAAGAAATAAAACATAGGGACGGGAAGATGGGTAGAGGACAATGTGGAAAGAAAATTTAAAAACTGATGGGATACAAGAAAGACAGAAATATTAAAAAAGGGACAGGGAGATGAATAGAAGGAAACATAAAACTTTAAAAAGTGACTGGGTACGGAGGGAGGAATAAAAAATAGGGAGAGGAAAACAGATTTGTTAAATCTACCAGAGGTGAGTTACCCTAAGTTTGCTTTACTGCAGTGCTGGATGCACGGGGGAAACGGCTCCATCAAACGTGCATCCGGGTGATTACCAACACACAGGTTATACAGAATCAAAATATACATATTCATTATTTTCCAAGAAAAGGCAATCCTATGATAATAATTTCTTGGAATCCATTTCCATATTCTCCTCCCCGTCACGCCTGCTCAGTGATTCGAGTCAGTGGTCCTCAGGGGTCTCTGGTGGTCGGCGGCGGTCACGCACCCGCGTTTGCCGGATGAGCCTCTTCTTGCAGGCGTGCGCGGTATCCTTGCCGTGGATACGCCTGTCTGTAACAACTTCGTAAGATTAATATTCCCGGGCCTATTGTCCGGTTGGGTAGGGACTGTACGTGGAACGTAGCGGCATTGTACCTTGCTGTGGTCAGTTAGCTTCATTATCTATTACCTTGGTTAGAAACCCCTTTCCCACGATTATAGGCTTTGAAACAGTTCTAGGCCTTAAGCAGCTTTCTAGTTAACAAAAGTTTTATTCTAGCTAAGCTTCTATATCTTTTACAGTTCCCTCCGTTTGTTTTCGTTGCATCCCTGCAATTATTTATATCTCCAAGCTACTCGCAATTTTGCTACTATACTAGAAAAACAGGTGATACGACATTGAAAAATCACTATTACTCATACAATCCCTATGATCGCTAAGGCTGCTACAGCAGGTGCCTTTTTGAGCCACGCAGATAGATCGGGAACCCGAGAAGTCGACCCCGACACGGTATCGGTAAAACTCTGAGATGTATTGTCTCTTTGTACTCGTCGCATTTGAGAACTAATTTCCCAGATTTTATGTATGTCAGTCAATAATTCCCCTGAATGATCTATACACGTGCAATGACTCGCATTTAGCGTTGTGCAAACTCCACCTTGTGATGCTAACATCGTATCTAAGGCCGTACGATTTCGTAGGGTAATCGTTGGGAGTTCTGCAATTTCAATTTGCAAGGTGGTTAACCCACGAGCGGCATAGTTTGCCGGTTTTTCAATTTCTATGTTTAAAATTGCTTTTTCCAGTTCGCTCACTCCTAAAAATGGTACGAACCATTGGAGAAAAAAATGAAATCCTGAGGGCTTTTCTATTAATGGGTTATCGGTCCTTTTAACACGAGTTAAAAAGGTGCGATGCCAGATTAGAACTTCTGTAGTTTTAGGGAGAATTCGTAAATCCACAGTTACCGATCCTAGAGTGCAAATTCCTCCCTGACGTGGCTCAAGTGCTTTATAAGCTTTGTCGCTACATGACCGAAATACTCCCGATGCCTTTGGTCCCCTCCGGGCCCAGCTCGAGCGAGATTTAATATGATTAGTTGTGTTACATTTAGTCCGACTTCCCATAAAAGCGTGGTTAAGACAAAACTGCCGAGTCCGACTCTCTGGGGCGTAACGTCTCTCTACGCAGAGGATGTTATGATATTCGTCTAAAGGAGGAATTTTGATGTTTAATATTTGCTCTTCATATTTAGTCATTACAGAAGTATTTCTCCAAAACTTTTCCCAAACTGAATCCTTCAGAATTGGAATACCAATTAATTCAAATCCACGATCTACAGATTTCGGTAAAGATGCACAAAGCCGACATTCAGTAAAATTCAGATGCTTTGCAAAGGACTTCATTAAAGAAACGTGAGCGTTATTTAACCAAAAAGTTAAACTTCATTTACTTGATCTAGATTTGGTCGTTATTTTGTCAGTATCAGAAATGCCGGCTTGAAAACCCCCTGGAAAATCATAATCGTGTGCTACTGGAAAATTCCTAAACCCATCTTTGATAACGTAATACGTTACAAAAAAGAACGGACTCGTCAGATTCAAATTGATACAACACCAATCATTGTGTTTACCCTCTGTCATTACCCATAAATGATGGTTGACGCACCAGGTTCCCGTTCCTGTTTGCGGCTCGTATGTGTACGTGTGATATGGATACGTATTCTATGTATAACTTCTTAATGGTTCCTTTCCATTCTCGAGATCTTCCGTCACAAATCCAACACAAAATTCTAGAAAAACATCAGGATTAAAAAAAGGATTCCGTACAATCTCAGTATCGCTATCTAGTACAATATTTTCCCCTTTTGCATTCTTAGCTCCCCAAACTTTACAAAAGGTTTGCTCCCGGAGACTAGTATTACTATATCGTATTATGGTTCCATTTGTAAGTACGTATCTGTATTGCAGGATGAACTTTGTCCGCAAGGTATCGGCAAATACAGCGGCGCGTTGATTTTCATTCCGTCGGGGAATCTTTATGCACGTGAGTGATGGATTCATGTCTCTTTTCCTTGTACCTTTACAGCATAAAAGGAGGTTAATAACACCATCTAAGGTCCTTCCCGTTTGGGCTCAAATCTATTTTTCTGTTTAAAATTCTGTATATACATTTTATCCCCTGGTTGAATATTGTGTACCAGAATTTCAGGTGTTATCCCTTGATACCAATAAGCATGATTTTGTAATTGCAAAAAAAAGAATTTTGCAAATGAAACAAATATTGAGTTACCTGTTCATCTCCATCCAAAAGGCTTGTTTTTGCTGGAATATAAGTTCCAGGTACTGCTAAAATTCTCCCAAATAAAACTTCTACTGGAGATACACCCACTGGTTGCCTCGGTGTGTTTCTAATGTCCCAGAGTACTACATTTAATGCTTCTGGCCACTTCAAGCCAGTTTGTTTACAGGTTGTTGCAGCAAACAACATCCCCAGAGAGGAACTGACAACTGAGCCCTCACCGCTGCCTCTGGGAGAGGGAAACAACCAGCAACTCTTATCCACAGTGACGACCGTAGCTCTCCTGAAGCAGCAACCCCTTCTTCTGGAGGAGCTTTTGGAGACACCGCTGTTTTCTCCAAAGTGATGCTAATGACACCAGCATTTATGGCGCGATAAAGTATCTTTGAGGGCCAGCTTGCTGACATGAAGACAGGGTTGGGCAGAGTCTGTGGCTACGGGGGAAGTGCTGGAGCTGGGAGCAGCTGTGCGGGATAACCAGATCTAGAGCATGTTTGTTGAGGTGAGAGGCAGACAGTGCCTGTTCCACAGGGGGAAACGACACCTGCCGGCACGCACTGGCAAACACCGCGTATCAGCCGAGTGCTGTGAGACTACAGCTCCATACATGCCGCGGGAGGCAGCCTTCCGTGCTTCCCGACCCTGCGGGGACACCGTCCCGTCCCCGGCGCCGACTCACCTGAAAGCCCCGCCGAGCCGCGACGGCGGCACCGAGCTCCGCAGCGCGGCTCCGGGCTGCATGGCCAGCGCTCCCCCCCGCAAGCTCCGGCCGGTCTCCCCGCCCGGCTCCGACACGGCGCGCACCCCCCCCACCCGCCGCCCGGCTCCGGGCAGCCCCCCTCCCCTCTGTGACAAAGACTCCGCCGCCCCCCCGCCCCTCCTCGGGGCTTTCCCCGGGACCCGCCGGTCCATCCCGCTGCCCCGCTCACCTTCTCCCTCCGTGCAGCCGCAGCCCGGCGCCGCCTCCGCTCCTCCCTCGGCTCACAGCAGCCCCTGCACGCCGGCAGCCCTTTATAGGGAGGGGCCGTGGCCATCAGCCTCACTGCCCCCACCTGGGGCTCCTCCAGCCCCAACCCACAGCTGGAGCCCAGCAGGAACAGGGGGCCATCGCCTGACCCCCCCTAGGCTGGGTTGACCCTGGCTGAGGGCCAGGTGCCCACCAGAGCCCCTCTAGCACTCCCCTCCTTCTCTAGACAGAGGAGAAAAAGTAGAACGAAAAGCTTGTGGGTCCAGATAAGGACAGGGAGAGATCGCTCACTAGTTAGCGTCACGAGCAAAACAGACTGCCCTTAGGGAATTAATCTAATTTATTACTAAGCAAAACCGAGTAGAGGAATGAGAAATAAAATCCAATCTTAAAACACTTCCCCCCACCCCTCCCATCTTCCCGGGCTCAACTTCACTCCCAGCTTCAACCTCCGCCCCCCCTCAGCGGCACAGGGGGACAGGGAATGGGGATTACGGTCAGTTCATCACACGGTGTTTCTGCCGCTTCTTCCTCCTCAGGGGAGGACTCCTCTCATCCTTCCCCTGCTCCAGTGTAGGGTCCCTCCCACGGGCTACAGTCCTTCACAAACTGCTCCAACGTGAGTCTCTCCCACGGGGTGCAGACCTTCAGGAGCAGACTGCTCCAGCGTGGGTCCCCCACGGGGTCACAAGTCCTGCCAGCAAACCTGCTCTGGCGTGGGCTCCTCTCTCCAGGGGTCCACAGGTCCTGCCAGGAGCTTGCTCCAGTGTGGGCTTCCCACGGGGCCACAGCCTCCTTCAGGTGCCTCCACCTCCTCCGGTGTGGGGGCCTCCAGGGACTGCACGTGGAATCTCTACACCCCCTCATCTTTCCGCCATGGGCTGCAGGGGGACAGCCTGCTTCACCATGGTCTTCACCATGGGCTGCAGGGGGACCGCTGCTCCGGCACCTGGAGCACCTCCTGCCCCTCCTCCTGCACTGACCTTGGTGTCTGCAGAGTTCCTTACATCTTCTCACTCCTGTCTCCAGCTGCAAAAGCTCTCTCTAGCTGTTTTTCTCTTAACTATGTTCTCACAGAGGTGCTGATTGGCTTGGCCTTGGCCAGCGGCGGATCAGTCTTGTAGCCGGCTGGCATTGGCTCTATCAGACACAGGAGAAGCTTCCGGCAGCTTCTCACAGAAGCCACCCCTGCAGCCCCCCCCGCTACCACAACCTTGCCAGGCAAACCCAACACAAGACCCACCAGAAAGGAATCAATTTGATTGAGAGGGCAGTGGAAGAGTGGGAAAAACTAAAGGAGTCTTCCCACTCGTGGTGGAATTGGTTAACCTCATGGCTACCAAACCTAACCTGGCTGAAGGAATTGTTTGTAGTAATCATAGCTACAGTTGTCGTGGGTATATTACGTTGTATCATGATTCAATGTTTACCCTTAATCGCATGGTGTTGTACCCAATTGTGTGTACCTGAGAGTCAAAGATGATATTATCACAATTATGCCATCTAGGTGAAACTCCCAAAGAGATCTTACTTTGGAAGTCTCAAAGGGGGGAAATGTTGAGAAATTCTTTTACTGAGCAACAATTAGCTTTGAATTTAACAAGGCCTATGAGCAATTAATGTGTACGGAGAAGATATCCTAACCTTGAGAAGAGAACCATCCTGGCAGAATTGCCCAAACAGGGTCAATAAGGAAGAACAGCTTGGCCGGATGACAGAGTTGGGAAACATCCAAGAAGAAGAAATTGTCCTCGAGACTCGTGACCGTAAAAGGGAAAAAGGAGTAGGGGGCTAACTCCCCAAAAGACCACCGACGACCCCTACGCACATGTACTGCAGTTTTGCAACACCAGCGTTACATAAATGTAGTAGATAGGCAGAGACTTCTTGGAAAATCTATGAATATTCATGTCTTTAAGGTATATAAAAGATGAACTTTTGTTTTAAGGTAGGTGCGCTAGGTGGAGCTATCCCCTGTGCATCCGTTGCCATAATAGAGAATGCCTGCTCTTTAATATTACATTAGTGTTAAGGAGTTTTTTCCTGGTTGTTTGGTAATGGGAGCTGGTGGGATCCAGGGACTGGCCTCTCAGAGGGTCCCTGCTTGTAGTGACCCATGGGGCAGCTGCCCCCCTCACCCTTCCTTGCCCCCCCTGGAGGCACCTGGGGTCCCCCCCGCTCATCCTGCCTCTCTGAGCTTGCCTGGGGGAGAATGTGGGAGGAAGTGTGTGGGTTTTGGGACCCAGCCCAAGGGAATGCCAGGGTAGGGTGGAATAGAAACCGCCTATTGGTTATGTGCGGTGGAGTCGTACTGGGAATGCTGGGAGCACTGTGAGTGCACGGGAACTGCACTAGCAGCCTTGGGGTGTATACTGGAAGCACTGGGCCCATATGGGGATTGTACTGAGACATCTGCAGCCCAGGCTGGCATTGTACTGGGAGCACTGGTGCTACAGAGGGAGTGCTGGGGTCCATACTGGGACCTGACTCAGACAGCTGCAGCTCAGGATGATCTGGTACTGGGTGCACTGGAGCCCACACTGGGATGGGTGCTTGGAGAGCTGTGGCTCACGCTGGGCATCATATGGGGAGTGCCAGGCTAGTACTGGGACAGGGGGTGGGCAGTATGGGGCCATACTGGTGTGTTCAGGGGCTGGGGGGGGTATCCCCATCATCCCCCCTCACCAGAGGCACCAGCCTCAGCCCCTCTGTCAGCACCTCCAGGCCTGACCCATGGCTGATGCACAAGTGCCCCCACTGCCCCCCGCTTCCCACCACTGACCCCTTTTCCCCATTCTGCCTGGTTTTGGCCCACGTCCTTCCTGGCTTTTCCTCTAGTTTAGCTGGGGGTTTTTTTCTGCCCTTTTCACAAACTCTGTTTTGCCATTTTGCTTTTCTTGCCCCAAATTGTACCTCATCTGACCCAGAATCCTCATTTTTCTCTTCCACCACCATTTTTTTCCACTCCTTTTTTCCTCATTTTCCTTCTAATTTTCCCATTTCCCCTGTGTTTCTGCCCACTCCCCTCTCTGTTTCTGTTTTCTCCCGTTTTCTCCCCATTTCCCCCTGCCACAGGATACAATTGTCAAGGGGTAGGTCCAACAGCACCAGCCAGGCCCCACCAGAGCATCACCCAACCACTTCATTCAGCTGCTGTACCGCATACATCTACTGCGCGTTTCCCCTCCACAGCGACCACCAGTTACCACCAGAATGCACAACAATGCGCTGCTGGCAACTGGTGGCGTTTCCTCCTCTGCAGTGCCAGCTGCCCGACCCTCGCACACCCGAGAGCGGGTGGCGGGTACCTCGACGCTCCTCTCCCACCAGGCTTCCTGGACGCACGTCCTCTCCCCTGAGAGCTGCACGCTCAGGCCATCCAGGAGCTGTGCTACCCCTCTCATCTAGCCCCCTTTTATGCTGAGCATGACAGCTTAGGCTATGTAATACCCCTTTAGTTAGTTTGGGTTGCCTGTCCTGGCTGTGTTCCATCCCAGCTCCTGCAAAATTTAACTCTGTCCCAGCCAAAACTAGATGGTATCTACCCTTTATTCTATACCATCTCCATCCACGTTCCAAACGTGGCCACACAGCGCCTGCAAAAGCAGAGGGAAATGCTCCAACTAGGTGCCGTACAGCGCTGTGCTTTTAGACACTGACAATCGCCTCACCTTCTCAGACCGCTCATTGGCGCACAGCTTCGCCCCTCCGAGGCTCCCTGTGGCACCTGCCAAAAACAAAGCAGAAGCCACGTGCTGAGAGAGTGCCCAAAACCGCAGCCTACCTGCGGCAACTCCTACCTCTCCCTTCTTTGCCTCAGCCACTCGTCCTCACCACCTCTGCCATTTACATGTTGCCACGCTGATGCTTGCGCCCCACCTGGAAAACACAAACAAAAGGATACCTTTAACTTAGCCAGCAATGTGACACCTGAAAAATAACTGCCACTTCAGCCCACTAGTCACCGCTCACCTGGCCTGAGTCAGCTCCAGTGCCAATATGCTGCTTCGCTCATTACCTGACACCTTCAAAAATAAAAAAAAGCCACACACGTTAATTTTAATGTAGTCATCTAACCACCAGCCACATCTTACCTCCAACACCACTGGCCAGCCCACCTTCTTATGGTACTCTGCAGCACACATCTAGCCTGGCCACATCTGAAAGAGACACCAGATTATTAAAACAAGTCACCCAGATGCCAAGCGAGAACTAAACAATTCCAGACTGGGCATATAAACATACTAACCACACACTCTTAATGCTATTCCACCTAATCCTGGCTTGACACCCCCAGGCACAGCAGCTCCATGCCCACCACACACAGACCAACACTACACAGAATGCTACAAACAACATGACTCAAGGATGAGAGAAAACTAAGAACAACTCCTGGACCAGAGATGCTGCTGAGCAAGACGACCTACAGGGCACAATGCCTTGGCGAGGAAGCTCTATGGCACTCCCAGAAAAGAATGGAGTGTGATGGCCCATTATAAAAAGTTATGGTCAGACCTGAGACGATGGATGTGCAAGAAGCCGGTCTTCAAGACCTACAAACATCAGGAGGCAGGGAAGAAGCCCCAGTCCCTGAAAAGAGATGGCTAGAGAGCAGTGCTCCTGACACAGCCTAGGAAGAGGCTGCAAGAAGAGGACCAGGCAGAAACTTCCAAAAATGCAAGATCGATCCATGCTGTAGAGCTTGCTATGCAAGAGAAGCGGCACCCGATTGGCACTATGCTGATGAGTAGAGGCATTAGAGACCCTAGGGATGGCACCTGAGCAGCATATCATGCCTCTTGAGTGCAAAGAGAGCATTGAGACCCAAGGAAAGGCTAAGACACAGAAGACAAGACGCACAACAACTCAGACTCAGGCCGGAGCTGCCCTGCCTGGCACAGTCTAGCATGGTGCTGACAAGTAACCCACTCCCTTGGCCTGCCCAAAGGGGACTGCTTCCAGACAGCCCTCTCCCCTACGCTAACCATAAAAACCTCTCCCCTGCAACCCCCAGACTTGCCCTCTCCTCATCCCACTCCCTCCCCAGGTACAGTCCCTCAACTTAGCTTTCAGAGGGCCAGAGATCTGAATCCATCCACAACAAACAACGTGTATGTCACACATCGGCTAACTGGGACATTCCTGCAGTTGCCAGGTTCCTCTTCATCATCTACAATAAAAAACTCAAAACAACCAACCAAACAGTGCCATCAGTCACCATCACACCAGTCAACACCAACCTTGCCCACAACGTTCCCCCTCCTCAGAAGCACCGTGTCTTTCTACTCACCTGCTCGTTCCAGAGACGCACACTGCAGCTGTCATCGCTTCTGGCACCTAAGACACCAAGGGAGACAAAATTATTCCTATGCTGGTGAGAAGTCACCGCTCCCATGATCTCCCTCACTACTCTTCCAGCTCACCTCAAACAGGCATCCAGTTCCAAACGTGGCCACGCAGCGCCTGCAAAACCAGAGGGAAATGCTTAAACTAGGTGCCATACAGTGGTCTGCTTTTAAACACTGACAACTGCCTCACCTTCTCGGACCGTTCATCGGCACGTGGCTTCGCCCCTCCGAGGCTCCCCGCAGCACCTTGCAAAAACAAAGGAAAAGCCACATGCTGAGAGAGTGCCCAAAACTGCAGCCTGCCCGCACCAATTCCTACCTCCCCCTCCTTTACCTCAGCTGCTTGTCCTCACCACCTCTGCCATTTACAGGTTGCCACGCTGAGGCTTGCGCCCCACCTAGAAAACACAAACAAAAGGATACCTATATCTTAACCAGCAATGCAACATCTGCAAAAATAACTGCTGTACTCTAGCCCACTAGTCACTGCTCACCTGGCCTGAGTCACCTCCAGTGCCGATATCCTAGAGCGTCAACATCTGGCTTTGCACCTTCAAAATTAAAAACCCACACACCAATTTTAATGGAGTCATATAGCCATCAGCCACATCTTCCCTCCAACACCACCAGCCGACCCACCTTCTTACAGGGCTCTGCTCCCCTCCTGTGCTGCTCTGTAGTGCGCATCTCTCTCTGCATCTGAAAAAAAAACCCCTAAATTATTAACAAGTCACCTGGATGCTGTGATAGCTGAACAATTCCAGAGCTCTTGTTCGCCTTAGGAATACTATCCAGAACGCAACTACAGACCACCATTAAAAATACCCCCAAACTTTAATCCCCACAGGGACAAGCCTTTGACACCTTGGAGAGTCAGTCTGCTTTCACTACCCCTGAACACCCCATCCCAGGTGGCTCCATTCATCTCCACAGAACACTATGGAAATGATGCTCTGCTCAGTCAGCCGACAGCTACTCTGAGGCAACTATGCAACCTTTGCCCAAGCAGCCTGGACATATTGAGATACTAACCATATGTTCTTTTTGCTATTCCACCTATCCCTGACTCGACAACCCAGGCAGAACAGCTCCATGCCCTGCAGACACACAACACCAACATTACACAGAATGCTACGAACAATGCGACTCCAAGATGAGAGAAAACTCTCAGCAAGAAGAGAGACTCCTGGACCAGAGATGTTACCGTGCAAGATGACCTACAGGGCGCAACACCCAGATGAGAAAGCTCTCTATAGCACTCCCATAACTGACCACAACAGCCCATTGTAAGATGTTACTGTCAAAAACGAGATGATGGATGCAGCAAGAAGCCTGTCTTCAAGACCTAGAGAATGTAAGGATGCAGGGACCCAGTCCCTGGACAGCTGAGCTCCCGACACAGCCTGGTATTGTGCTGCAGAAAGACGATGCACCCGAAACTTCTGACATGTGAGACCAGTCCACGCTGTAAGCTTGCTATGCAAGAAAAGTGCCCGACTGGCACTATGCTGATGAGTACAGGCATTCGAGAGCCTAGGGATGGCACCCAAGAAGCACGCCGTGCCCCTTGAGCGCAAAGAGGGCATTGAGACCCAAGGAAGGGCTAAGACACAGAAGACAAGATACACAAACATACCACACACACAGGCTGGAACTGCCCTGCCCGGCACAGGCTAGCATCATGTTGACAAGTAACCCGCTCCCTTTGCCCACTCAAGAGGGCTGCTCCCAGACAGCCCTCTCCCCTATGCTAACCATAAAACCTCTCCCCTGCAACCCTCAAACTCGCCCCCTCCTCATCCCACTCCCTCCCCAGCCACGGTCCCTCAACTTAACTTTCAGAGGGCTGGGGATCTAGAACCATCCACAACAAAAACATCAACACCACATATTGGCTAATTGGGACATTCCGGCAGTTGCCCAGTTCCTCTTCATCAGCTACAATAAAAAACCAGAACACAAACAACAAACCAGCACTGTCAGTCAGCATTGCATCAGTCAGTCAACACCAACCTCGCCCACAACAACCCCCCTCCCTCAGAAGCACTGTGGCTCTCCACTCACCTGCTCGTTCCAGAGGTGGACACCGCACTGTCATTGCTTGTGGACCTAAGACACTAAGAGACACAAAATTACTCCTACATTTGTGAGAAGTCACCTCTCCCACAATCGCCCTCACTGTTCCTCCAGCTCACCTCAAACAGGCACCTGGTTCCAAAGGGGTGGCCACACAGCACCTGCAAAACTAGAAGGAAATGTTAGCCATATACTGCTGTGCTATTAGACACTGACAACCGCCTCACCTTCTGGGACCGCTCATCAGCGTGCTGCTTCCCCCCTCCATGGCTCCCTGCGGCACCTGCAAAAAACAAAGCAAGAGGCACATGCTGAGATAGTGCCCAAAACTGCCACCCGCACAGATTCTCATCTCCCCCTCCTTTACCTCAGCTGCTTCCTCACCTGAGGTCTGTCATTTTGGGCTGCCATGCTCGCACCCCACCTAGAAAACACAAAGGAGAACTGTATCTTAACCAGCAATGCAATGCCTGAAAAATAACCACTACTTCAGCCCACAAGTCACTGCTCACCTGGCCCAAGTCATCTCCCATATCCATATCCAGATTCACACCTTCAAAACAAGAAACCCCACACAAATCTGAATGCAGTCATATAGCCACCAGCCACATCTTCCCTCTGACACCACCAGCTGACCCACCTTCCTCCTACGGCACTCTGCTCCCCTCCTCTGCTGCTCTTTGGTGCACATCTAGCCTGTCTGCATCTGAAAAAACACACCAAATTATTAAACGGGTCACCCAGATGCTGAGTGAGAGCCAAACAATTCCGGACTGGCCATACTGACACACTAACCGTACACTCTTATTGCTATTCCCCCTAACCCTGAGTCAACACCCCCAGGCAGAGCAGCTCCATGCCCACCACACACACAGGCCAACACTACAAATGATGTGACTCCAAGATGAGAGAAAACTCTCAGCAAGAAGAACGACTCCCGGACCGGAGAGGCTGCCAAGCAAGATGACCTACAGGGTGCACCCCCCAGGCAAAGAAGCTCTACAGCAACCCCAGAAAAGAATTGACCGTGATGACCTGTAATAAGAAGCTATTGTCAAAACCGACATGACAGATGCAGCAAGATGGCTTGCTTCAAGACCTAAGAACATAAGGATGCAGGGAGCAAGATCGAGTCCCTGAAAAGGGATGGCTGGAGAGCCGAGCTCCTGACGTAGCCTAGTATTGTGCTGCAAAAAGAGGACCCACCGGAAATTTCTGACGTGCAGGACAGATCCATGCCATAAGCTTGCTATGCAAGAAAAGCACCCGATTGGCACTACCCTGATGAGTATGGGCATTCGAGACCCTAGGGATGGTGCACGAGAAGCATGCCGTGCCCCTTGAGCGCAAAGAGGGCGCTGAGACCTAAGGAAGGGCTAACAGACAGAAGACAACATACACAACAAACATACCACACACACAGGCTAGAACTGCCCTGCCCAGCACAGGCTAGCATCGTGCTGACAAGTCACCTGCTTCCCTTTGCCCGCCCAATGAGGGCTGCTCCCAGACAACCCTCTCCCCTACGCTAATCATAAAACCCCTCCCCTGCAACCCTCAAACTTGCCCCCTTCCTACGTCCCACTCCCTCCCTAGCCCTGGTCCCTCAACTTAGCTGTCAGAGGGCCGGGGATCTGGAACCATCTGCAACAGAAAACCTGCGTGCCACGCATTGGCAAACCAGCATGGTCCTGCAGTCACTCAGTTCCTCTTTATCAGCTACCATTAAAAAACCCACACCACAAACAATAAAACAGTGCCATCGGTCAGCATCACACTGGTCACACCAACCTCTCCCACAACATCCCCCTCCTCAGAAGCACCATGGCTTTCCACTCACCTGCTCATTCCAGAGACGGACACTGCAGCTGTCGTCGCCTGTGGCGCCTAGGATGCCATGAGACACAAAATTACTCCTATGTTTGTGGAAAGTCACCATTCCCAGGATCGCCCTCGCTGTTTTTCCAGCTCACCTCAAATGGGCATCCAGTTCCGACAGCGGCCACACAGCTCCTGCAAAACCAGAGGGAAACACTCAAATGAGTTGCTCTATAGTGCTGTGCTATTAGACACTGACAACCGCCTCACCTTCTCTGACCGCTCATCGGCGTGCTGCTTCACCCTTCCGAGGCTCCCTGCGGCACCTGCAAAAAACAAAGCAAGAGGCACATGCTGAGACAGTGCCCAAAACCGCAGCCTGCCCACATGGATTCCGATCCCCTGCTCCTTTACCTCAGCCGCTTGCTCACCTAGCCTCTGTCATTTTGGGCTGCCACACTTGCACCCCACCTAGAAAACACAAAGGATACCTGCATCTTAACCAGCAATGTGACACCTGAAAAATAACCACTACTTCAGCCCACAAGTCACTGCTCACCTGGCCTGAGTCACCTCCCATGTTGATATCCAGCATTGCACCTTCAAAATCAAAAAACCCCAGAGAAATTTTAATGTAGCCATATAGCCACCAGCCACATCTTCCATCCGACACCACTGGCCAACCTGCCTTCATATGGTGCTCTACTCGCCTCCTCTGCCACTCTTTGGTGCGCATCTTGTCTGTCCAAATCTGAAAAAAAACACACCAAATTATTAAACAAGTCACCCAGATGCTGAGTGAGAGCCAACCCCTTCCAGACTGGGCATATCAACATACTAACCATAGACTCTTACTGCTATTCCACCTAACCCTGACTCAACAACCCCAGGCAGAGCAGCTCCACGCCCAACACACATACACAGACCAAGGCTACAGAGAACGCTACAAACAACATGACTCAAAGATGAGAAAAACTGTCAGTGAGAAGGACTCCCTAACCTGACACGCTGACAAGCAAGACTACCTACAGGGCACAATGCCCAGGCGATGAAGCTCTATGGCAACCCCAGAAGAGAATTGACTGCGATGGCCCGTTAAAAGAAGTTACTGTCCGAACCGAGATGACAGATGCGCAAGAAGCCAGTCTTCAAGACCTAAGAATGCAAGGATGCGGTGAGGAAGCTCCAGTCCCTGAAAAGCGATGGCTGGAGAGCCGAGCTCCCGACACAGCCTAGGATGAGGCTGCAAAAAGAGGATCCACCGGAAACTTCCAAGATGCAAGACTGATCCACACTGTAAGCTTGCTATGCAAGCAAAGAAGCGCCTGACTGGCACTATGCCAACGAGTACAGGCATTCGAGACCCTAGGGATGGCGCCCAAGAAACGTGCCGTGCCCCTTGAGCGCAAAGAGGGCGCTGAGACCCAAGGAAGGGCTAACACACAGAAGACAACATACTCAACAACCGAGCCAGAGGCTGGAGCTGCCCTGCCCATTATGCTGACAAATAACCCGCTCCCTTTGCCCGCCCAAAGGGCGCTGCTCCCAGACAGCCCTCTTCCCCTAAACTAGCTTAAAACCCCTCCCCTGGAACCCCCAAACTTGCCCCCTCCTCATCCCACTCCCTCCCCAACCATGGTCTGTCAACCTGGCTTTCAGAGCACCACAGATCTGAAGCCATGCCTGACAAATACACACCTACCACACATCAGCTAATTGGGACAGTTCTGCAGTCACCTGGTTCTGCTTCGTCATCTGCATAAAATAACCCCATAAATGAGCAGCGCCAGCAGTAAGCCATCACACCAGTCAACACCAACATCTCCCACAATACCAAGCCTTCTCAGAAGGGCTGTGGTGTTCTACTTGCCCATGCCTTCTGGAGACAGACACTGTGGCCATCATCGCTTGTGGTACTTAAGATGCTAAGAGAGAGACAAAATTACTGTTACTCTTGGAGAAGTCAGTCTCATTCCCCTCCTTGCTACCCCTGCAGCTCACCTCAAATCCTTATCCAATTCCAAAAACAGATGATGTGGCACCTGTAAAACCAAAGAGAAACACTTAACCAAGCTGCCGTCACTTCCTTCTCTGGGATGCCAGCCCAGCTGACAATCGGCTCGCCTTCTCAGACCGCTTACTGGGATACAGCTTTGTCCCTCTGAGGCTGCTTACAGCACTGGAAAACCACCAAAGTTAAAGCCACGTGCTGAGGTGCTCCTCAAAACCGTGGCCTGCCCGCACCAATTCCCATCTTCCATTGCTCTACCTCGGCCGCTTCTCATTGCCTCTGCCATTTACAGGTTGCCGTGTTCAGGCTCAGGCAACAAGTGACACCAACTACCTCCTTACCGACAAAACCCCTTAGGGAATTACAGAGGCGGTCGGCCAATGGAAAAAGCGTGATGATTGTGACAGCATCTCAAAGATCCAGAGCAGGCACCTTACAACCACAGAAACCGGTGCTAAAAACACAATAGATAAATATGAACAAGAGAATATAACTGCTGTGACCGATACTAGAGCAAACTGAGATGAGACCCTTCTGATGTGCAGCCCTGCGTATTCTGATGCAGAGGAAGGGATTGTTTACAGTGCATCTCTCGGGACTGTCGTACCTCCTGTCAGCTACAGAGAGACTAAAATAGAACAGACCTCATCGACATCCAAATCCAACTGCAAAGCTGACCCTAGAAAGGCTGATGAACCCACCTCCCTTTCCCAAAACTTTAGAAACCCCTTCTCTTTAGAAAACCCTTCTCAGGGAAGCAACTCCACTCCTTCTGACAGCTCCTCGCCTGTATTTGCACCCCTCGACCCCGTGTCAGCCACTCCTCAAGAGCTGCTCTTCTGAGTTGTGCTCTGCATTCTGCAGGGAGCTCCTCTCCTCTGTTTTCCTGCAAAGTCTGCGCTCTGCTACAGCCCCACAAAATAAGTGAAGCCCTGATGTTTACAATCTATGAGGGGCCTGCTGCAAGCTGCAAAGTTTCTAGGAACAACGTGGTAGCCCATGGCCAGCTGGGAAAGGCAATGAGCTGTCCTGTACCCCAAAAGATACTGTACCTTATGTCCTTGCTGCTTTCTTAAAAAATACTAAGACTCCATCAGTGGATGCATACAAGATGCTCACCCTAAACCCTGCTTGATAATCTCACTATCAGTCCTATCAAAAGGGATGACATCCATAATTTGCATAGTAAACAGCAAAACTGGTGAAAAAAACAAGGTTCCATCTCTAATAAAGTCAGGAATTCCAGTAAAATACAACAAGCTAGAATAAAAAAAGAACCGCACACTATTTGATCATCTTGCAGACTGCTGAACACTCAATACAAAATTATGAACTTGGAAAAAAACCCCAAACCTGCATACAAATGTGTTCTCTATATCCTGCTTAACCTCAACTATTCCTGAAGCTCTTACCTCAGGTACCTCTGCTTCCTTAAACATCAAAGCCAACAGCTGAACCAACTCAGAAGCTGCCACTGACTGCAGGCACAGCAGAACACCAATACCAGAGAAGCCCAGGAGCAGAATGAGCTCCCTGGCCCAGACCTGTGGCTCATATACCCCGGCCCTCGCCCACCGCCCTTCCCACCATCCCCTGGGCAAGGGGAGGGGCCGACACCACGAGGCTTAAAGGCGGCCGGAGGAGGAATGGCAATTTTCTGATCTGCCTTGAGCCTGGGCTATGCAAAGTGCTGAATGGAGAAAGTGATCCTTACTGAAAGTGATGAGACCTGCTCTTTTACCTGAGCTACATCTATTGCATCAGCAACAGGTAGGTAATTAAACTTAATTACCCTAGGGTATAGAGAAAAAAAGATAAGTGTCATAGTAAGCTATATAGGAAAGCAGTTTGTTAAATGCAATAACAAAATTGAAAATTATGTGCTTTAATTTCCTGTAAAAAAACCCAAGATGCTATGGAGTTACACATAATTTCTAGGGAGATAATGCGTGCGATCCAAGTTCTACTGGATCTATATTCTAGAGCATGCTGAATGCAAAGCAGAAATAGATCCTGTAAGAATCCCTTCTCAAAAATATTTCTGGTTGCAAGGTAAATTATTTACAGTAAATCATTGATGACTCGAGTAACCTTGATGGTCTCTCTGACTGACTCCCTTAACAGAACTAGATGAGTCCCAAAAGACAGAAAACACTAAAAGAACATAGTAATATAAAAAATCTATCAGAAACTCTGTGAAGAATCCTAATGACCACCTGAGTAGCTAGAAAAAAATAAAGTGTAAAACACATAAAAACCCCACTGTGGGAGATGTGTTGATAACAATGGATGAAGGCTGTCACCTTCTCTGAAAAACTCAGAAGGTAATCTGAACCAGAGATAGGTATCTTTGGAGTATCAGGAAACAAGGAGAAACATGCTATAAGACAGAAAACAAAAAAGGACTGCTGTAGAGCAAAAAGATGGCTTTGGAAAAGGTTTTGACAGAACAAGAAGCATTGTTGCAGGGATTAGAGAGGCCCGGAAGGGGCTGGAGAGACTGCAAAAGTCTTGGGGCTGTGACGAGCTCACAAGAGACCTGAACAAAGCGCAGATGTGCTCAACATAGCGCCTTACGTCTCTCTTGTCAAAATTGGCGTTCACCCTCAAAACGTTGAAAGTTGAGCCCCTGCTCCCAGGCCAAAAGTGCCAGCCCCAAAAGACCTGCCTGGCCTGAAACCTCCGCCAGCGGCCCTCGCACAGACCCGCTCACATTGGGGCTGTGGGCTCGCCTTAACATATAACAGTTCCCTACCTTTCTCTCTGCCCCCCCCCCAGCAATCGTGTCCATACAGAGAGGGTAATGTATCTCAGGCGAGCGAACCTACTAGACAACCACAGGCAGAAGCACTTTGGAAGAGCCATGGGTTGCAGAGCAGAGGGATACACTGAAGACAGATACAGTTTGCTACGTAGACGCAGAGATGCATTTTTCAGAAGCAGTATAATAAGAATTAAATCATAGTAGGTTGTGCACCAGAACAGGAGATGCCTAGAAACAAAAGTGGTAGGCAGCAGGGTACGGGGCAGCATTGGCAGAAAAGCAAAAATCTTGGGGGATCTGGAGGCAAGGACAGGAAGGAGGCAGGCAGAGATCTGGAGAAGTGTGGCAGGGATGGGCCCGCACACATGACTCACCCCACCTCCTGGCACCCATGGGAGACCTTCAGCACCCCGAGGCCTCTCTCTGCCTCCGCGCCGTGGTCCTCCACAGTGCCGGCGGCCCGACCCTCGCCCACCCAGGAGCAGGTGGCGGGTGCCTCCACGCTCCTCTCCCACCAGGCTTTCTAGACGCACGGCAGCTCACGCGCTCGGCTGATGGAAGCACCAAACTCCTGACGCTATGTGCTGATGGTGCTCACGGCTGTTGAATGCTGGGAGGGATTCTTCCTTGCCATGGGCTCCGGCTGTTCCTTGTCAGAGGCAGCTGTCTGTGGCAGCCACTTCGTTTCTCTCCTAGGCCAGCTCCCGAGAACAGGCAAGGGCAGGCAGCCCCCTCCGCAGCTAGAGCCTTTGGCACAGCAGGGCCAGCCCCAGCTAGGCAAAGAGCAGCCCTGCTCCTTCACTGCCTGCAGACCTTTTAAAAACTAGGCCCAGGCCCATCCTAATTGGACACACCTGGGCTACCCAGCACACAGCTGTGAAGATTTGCTCCTTAATGCACAACAGAAATACCAGCCATGGAGAAGATGTTTCTAGAAAGAAACCTCCTTCAGCGGTCCTCGCACAGCCCCACTGACATTGGGTCTGCGGCCTCACCTAGACCCTGAAAGGGTCAGAACAGTGCCTTACTGTCCCTCTCGCCCTCGACCAGCATCCAGCCTCCAAACTGAAAATGTCCAGCCCCTCCTCCCTGCTCCACCTGAAATGTCTCCCATTTTTAGGAGGGTAAGTGAGGTGAGATGCTGCAGAGAGATCATGTAGGTTGCAGGCATCAACTGAGAGGGCCAGGAGGGCTCCATGTTCAACTAGCTGGAAAGAAACTCTCCAGAGCATTTGATTTTTTAAATGATTTATTGTCAGATGGGAATTACCAGTTGGCCATCTCATGGTGGGGCAAAAGACAAGATTTTAAGGCTTTACAGGTGGCTAAGAACAAGCAGGGATTAAAGAGGAATTAATCGGTGCTGTTAAAGTGCAGTGAGATGTTGTGAAAGGTGACGACCGTGATGTCCATCCCCTCTAGCAGCTTCAGTGATGTCCCCAGTCACCAACCTTCAAATACAGCTGGCCCCATGCAGATCTCAAGCTCGACCTCAACCCACACGAATCTAGTTTTACAGCCCCCAGTACCTCACTGGAAGCTTTATGGCATCATGATGCAGAGCTCCGTCCTCACGTTGAGCCTTTTCAAACCTTTAATCCATAGGGACTGGATGTTCGGCACCCCTGTTTTCACCTGAGAGCGTCATGCCAGCTTGGTCTTGAATCCAGGCTTATCTCTTCTCCCAAAGGCTGAGCTAAACTCATGGACTCTGACTAACCCCACTGGACTAATATCATCTGCCCAGGGCAGATTTGAGCCAAATTTAGTCCTGCCAGAGGACCTGGTTGCGCCCAGCTCTAGTATAAAGGATTACGGGAGCAATGCCTTGACCAGCGGCACAGTAGCTGGAGCATTTGGGGAGGAAACCTGCGGAGATATTGGTGCAGCATTGACGAGGCGCCCAGGAGCAATGCGAACGGTCATGAAGGGTTTGACGCATCCTTTCTCTGGCCAAGGGCCTGAATTTGTAAGGAGGATGGGTGAAGAAGAGTCGTTTTATCTCTTGCAAGGGTAGGCTTCTTCAACAGTTGACGAGGCGAGATAGGCACACGGAAAGCAGTTTGCCTGCCCTATTTTGATGTCTATGTCTGGATGAGATGAGTTGCCCACCAGAAGTGCTTATTTCCCTCTGCTTTCTATAAAAGTGGCTCAAATAGTTGAAATCTATCCATCAACCACCAACTGATGAGAAGAAAAACGCTGGTGGGAGCCTGGACTCTCACTTGTCTGATGCGGACAGAGTGAACGGTGACTTACCCTGGTGCCCTTCTCTTTCCATCAACTGAAGGAGGAGCTTACGTCTCTCTGCAGGTCATCTGAAGTTCTTCTATGCTGGAAAGGCAACCGTGAGACATTGGGCCAAGGGCCGAGGCTGGGCAGATCTTCCATCACCTTATGTTGAGAACACGCAGGATGGGCTGCCTTTCCTTTGCACAGGGTTGGAGCACTCTATTGGGAACGGGGGAGAGTGAGGTTTGGCGCGGCTCTTCCTGAGAGCATTTCTATCCTGGTCTCTATCCTGCTGCTCTTAACCACCTAGGTGCTGGAGTGTGGATGGAGTAAGGTGCTTCCACCGCTCCTCCTGCCTCCCGAGCCGCCTGCTCGCTGCCCATGCCAAGGAGGAATGCAAAGGTCATTGGACCAGAGAGAGCGAGCCCAACTCCACCCAGAACCACGGCCGGATCCGCTCCCCGTCAAAAGAAGTTGGAGGAAAAGTGAAGATTGGTACTTTGTTGTCAACGTCAAAAAACGCCACCTCTCCCCACTCATAGTCTAGAGAGATCCGGATCTTTCTGGGGACCCGCGGCAGGTTAAGGAGGGTTGGAGGGGAGGTGAGGGCGCGGTTCTTGAAGCCCCATTGCTGCACCGCCCAGATCCCTTCCTCAGGATTAAAGCTGATGGGTCCTTTCCTCTGCAGAGACTCTTTGCTGACCCCAACGGCACAGTACTGTCCCTCTGCTAGATCCACCACCCAGTAGTGTCTCCCGGAGGTGAAAGCTTCGCAACCCAGCACGCAAGGGTCGGCGTCAAACCGCTCGGGGCTGTCGGGAGATTCCTGCAGCATGTATTCCCATCTCACGCTCTTCTGATCCTTGGAGAGTATGAGGCGGGGGTGGGCTGTCTCCGGATCCAGCGTCACATTCGCTGTGGAAGAGGAGAAAAAAAAGGAGTGAGAAAGAATTCAACTTATTTAATTTGCCTTTTGTCCAGGGACTTCTTGGAAGTTTAATAGGGTGTTTTTTCTTTCTGTAGTTCAAGACTCGATTATTTGTGTGACTTTCCCTGCACATCCTTCAGCAGACCAGAGCACTAAGTTACTTACCCATTTTTTCTTCCTCTTTCCCTAAAAATGCACAATAAAAGATAAGTTATTAACAGTGATGGAAACTTAAATCCAAAAAACAGAAGTTGTATTTGTAAAATGGAGAAAAACACACTTACTGTGGTCTTCAATGCATATGCCTTAAAAGAAAAAAAAATAATTAAAAATTAGTTCTAATGAGGGTTTCTCAATTCCAAATGCCTCCAGTTCATGCTAATTTATTTCCTTCCTTCCCCCCAAAGAGCGTTGGGTTTTTTTTTTTCCTACCATGAGATTAACCTGATGCAAAATAAGATCTCACTGAGGCTTGTGTCTGTAACATAAATTGTCATCTAGATTAAACCTCAGGGAAAAAAAAAAAAACAGACACTTTAACGGGCAGAAATCACCGCACAGGGTAAAAAAAAAAAAAACAAACTGTAATAGGTCAAATCAGGAATTTCTGCCACAATTACAGGGCATCACTTGTATGGTTTGCAGAGGGGAGGAAGGTGCGTGGGTGCTCTGGAAAGTCATGACCAATATTTTCACCTTTTGTGGGCGATTTCTGCGATGCCAAAGTCTACGGAGGTGACCAAGAAAAAAATCTCACAGCTCGCCTACTCCAAAACGCCCCCAAAACCTCACACATCTTTTACTGCTCCCAGAACCAGGAGAAAGGACACTCACGCATCTTTGCTTTGTATTCCTCTGAAAAGAGAAACGATAAAATAGTTATTGCGCATTTCTCCTCCTTTTTGTGTTATTCTAAGACTTTCTTGGCTCCCAATGCAAAAATCTATTTCTGTCCCTCAGGATTATTATTGTTTGCATCAATTACTATAATGACATTAATAACATAACTACACAATAAACTAGTATATAGTTGCCTAATAGAATTATTAGAGATACATAATTATATATTTCACATTATGCATTATATAATTATAATGCATGCATCTTTTTACTTTAATAGCCCAGGTTTCCATAAAGCTCCCCAAAGTAGCTCAGAAAAAGGCAAAAGAAATAATAAAAAAAGAGTAATCAATAACAAAAATAAAGAGTAAGTAATAATTAAAAAAGAGTAAATATAGAAGACAAACATAGACTTGTGTCTCTCTTTTCCCTGCAATTAAAGTTACTTACCAAGCTCTGCAGTGAGCTCATCTAAGAAGAGAGAAGAAAAAAAGAAGGATTTCCATTATGATTCACATCCAAGCGATCGTACGGATCTTACAAACACCCAAAGTTCACATCTCGGGAAGAAGTCTGATACTTACCGATTTTTCTATCGCGTTTTTCTAAATAAAGGAAAACAAGAATAAAATAAAAGCAAAGTTGTTGTTATCTATTTTTTTCCTTTGTATGAATAATACCAAAATACAGACCATAAACTGTGTATATTTGTTTTGTTGGAAGGCAGAGAAAAACACTCACTGATTTCTGCAGACAGTTCGTCTTGAGAGAGGAGAGGAAAAAAAATACTTATTTTCATTATCATAATGAAAATAAAAGTCATGATTCCACATACTGTGTTCCATGGGATTCAGGAAGGAGATGGACACTTACCAATTTTGGTATCACGTTCTCCTAAATAAGGAAAAAATAGAAAAGAAAGGGGAAAATAAAAAGTTATTCCTAAGCACTCCCCACCTTGCTGTGTGTCTTCAGCATCTAGAGATAAATCTGATATTCTTTCACATAGAATTATAATTCTAATTTGCATTTTGCCTCTAATTTTATATAGATTAACCCACCCCGTAACTGACTTTCCTAATCTTAAAGCAAAGGTCATGACTTGTTCCCACCAAACCCCAAACTAAATATAAAGAAGGTATTCACACTTTTTTTTTTTTTTTAAAGGACTTACCCAGCTCTGCAGTGAGTTCCCCTAGAAAGAGTGAAAGGAAAACTGGTCTTAATTATGAATGTTTTTTTCCCTACAGATCTATACTAAATGGTTCGCTGGGGGATTCTACATTTCTCTTCAAGAATACATTTACAGATTTTTAATTTTAATTGCTCTCAGCAGAGTTAAGCATCGCTGAACTGAAGAGAGCCCTCGGCAACAGAAAACTAACCCCAAAATAACTCCTTATTATCCAAAAATGTAATACAGAAGAGCATTTGGGCTGCCCAGGGAGAACGGAGAGGCGCGAGGAGGACGTGAAGTTTTTGAACGGTCTTTTTATCTCATATTAAAGGAAAAGTTCTCTATTTTGGAGCAATATTTGCAGTCCCATGTGCTTTCCCACCCTACGAGAGGCAGAAGGCTTGGAGAGAACAATGCTTACCGATCCGTGCAGCCCTTTCTGCTGAAAAAGGAAAAAAGAAAAGAAAAATAAGTATCTTAAAAGTGTCACCCATAATTTTTTGTGGTTTGGAATCACCTACAGATTGCAACTTGACAATTGCCTGCAGCGCTGTACTGCTGGTTATTATTATTTTTACTTTATCTGTGGGTGGTGGGTTTTTTTCTCTAAACTGATACATAAAAGCCCACAAAACTCAAAATAATGTAAGAGAGTAACAGGGGGAAAAATAAAATAAGGGCGGAAAAAGAAAGTAAGGGGGGAGGAAACAGAAATGACTTACCAAGCTCTTCAGTGATTTCCTCTTAAAGGAAAGAAATAAATGAAATAATTAGGATTCTTTTGCTCAATTAGTACCTCGGGAGGGCTGGAAGAATTAGAGATCTCACGAATTCCCGCGGTATTCGGAGAACCTGATGCGAAATTAGTATTTAGGGGTGGAAAAGCAGCTCCCTCAGCTATTCCGCAGATTGGGATAACACGGGCAGCATCCCTCCGCTCTGAACCCTGCCACAGCACCCAAATACACCCAAAAAGGGCCCAGGAAATGAAAACAAAACCCACCTATTTTTTTATCACGTTCCCCTAAAAATAAGAAAGAAAACCAAGATTAAAATCACTTAAAAGTATCTGCTGATGCTATATCAGAGACAGGACTTTTCCCCAAAAACCTTCTTCTTATTAGTGATTTATTATTGGAAATTCCATTTTCTATTGGCTCTTATTTCCCTCTATCTAAGCCTCAATTCCTGGTAATGGTAAAATTAATATCTGGGCAAGAAAGAAAACTCAGAAAGCTTTAGAAAAAGCTTTTGTTAAAGGTTAAAAAGAAAAAATAAAATAATAATCACATACCAAGCTCTTCAGTGACTTCATCTTAAGAGAGAAAAACATGGATTTCCATTAGGATCTGTTTATTCCCCAGATGTTTTCCTCCTTCTCTACTATTATTTGTTATCTTCGATATTCAAAGACCCAAATTTCCTCCACTTTTGCAGTTAAATAGTGGAGAAAAGTCAAAATCTGCTTCTGACGGTGACGTACAAATTTTACATCTGAATATTACATCCTTTTACAAACTGGATTTGTTTCTCTTTCAATTTTTCAGTATTAATTTTTTTGCTGATGTTGCAATAACAGACCAGAAAACTCCAATTCAGCAGAAAAAAACCTGAAAAGAAATGGTGGGTGTTTGCTGTCAGCAAAGGAAGGAAACGACTTACCAAGTTCTTCAGCAAGTTTGTCTTAAAAAAGAGGAAAAACAGAAAATTTTCATCACGTGCTTAAGGAGGATTCCTTCAAATCAAAAGGTTCTTCTGCCTTGGCAGGAAGAAAGATGATGCTTACCCCCTTCTAGATCACTGTCCTCTAGGAATGGAAAAAAAAGGGGGGAAAAAGAGGAAAAGAAAAAAAAAACCAACAGATTTCTTATTAGCCTCTATGCTTTTAGCTGCATCCCTCTTCCATATATTATTTGCATTTGTTAGTAGGTCTGAAATGAGCTTGTAAATTATATTAAACACACTCATTTCTTTGTTTTAAAAGGAAAAAAAAAAAATCCAGTCACAGCAACCTAACATGCATGTAACAAGATTTATCTCGCAAAAAACTCGAGACATCTCTTTTTTTGTCACATTAAAAGAAAATGAAGATTTACCAGACTCCTCAGAAGACGCAGCTGCAAAAGAAACAGGAAGAATTAATTGTGTATATATTTTTTTATTTATACACACACAAAGAAAATATAATTACAAACCCCCTTAAACTTTCTACATTTTTTAGAAGGGACGGAAAAATATCACTTACCAGCTTCCCTATCCTTTAATTCCTCTAACAAAAAGAAGAGAGAAAAAGAAAAGGTGAAATACAGATTTATTTTTTTTTTCCTTTTGTGCCCCAGATTTTGGTATCGGATACAAGCTAATTTCTATGCCATTGCTGGGGTTTTTTGTGCATTACTGTTAAATGTTATTATTTTATTTTTAGTCATTGGCGCTAATCCTTTTATGCATCAAAAACTACATACAACCAGGCAACCCAAATTATGAGGGGAAAAAAAAACCCAAACCACAAAAAAAATCCCAAATCAGTTTTGTGAAAGGAATAAAAATGACTTACCAAGCTCTTCCGTCAATTTTCCTTAAAAAGGAGAAAATAAAATTTGTTTTAATCAGTGCTTTTCCTTCCCAAGGATGCGAGAGGGTCTTGACGGGGGGAACCCAAATCCTCCCAGATGTGCAAATGCTTTACGCCTCTTAATTCAATTGTTTTGGGGTTTTTTTGTTCTTACATAATTCAATTAATTTATGGTATTTTGACCAAAATACTGAGCCAAAACAAGAGCAGCACCATTCCCCTGCTTGTGACCCCCAGGGACTGCATCACTCAGAAAATAAGAACAACACTTACTAATGATGGCATCTCGTTTTCCTAAAAATAAAACAAAAAACAGGAATAGGAATAAATAAAACTCTGTTTTTCCCCAATTTTTAGGTTTTTACTACACAGAAGCTCTGCAGAAAAAACTCACACAGCTTAGCCAAAAAACCAAACCCCACCAGTTACGCACACGTAACTACAGATAATTTTTAATTTCGCATCGAGGACCCACAATTTTGGGCGTATCGTTCCCCAGAAGGAAAAATATTTCCCGAGATAAAATCTTGCAAATAAAATAAACAAAGTTTTACAGTAATTCAGGACAGAATTGGAACTCCAGACCTTTTTCCTCCAATATCCTATATATATATATTTTTTTTTTTTATTAATCATTACTTCAAAGATACTTCTTTGGTGACAGGGAGCACCAGCATTATTTATTTTAGGGGATCTCGCTTCCCACGGAGGACTTGTTTCTCCGAGACACACGAATGGACTTACGAACTTCCGAATCTCGGTCCTCTGCAAACAGAAATAGAAATTAGTACCAATTATTACTATTTTTTCTGCGGGATTTTGCTGATGCACCCCTCTCAACGCCTCAACTTCAGCACTTTTTGCATTTCCTCATTGATTTTTTTTCTAAATTACACTTTGATAAATTACAGCTGCCTTTGGCAGAGCAGTATTTCTGCTAAAAGGGATGAAGATAATAATAAAAAAAAAGCCGCTGGTGCATCCAAATGAGGCGGGGCAGCACCTGCACTGTCTGTACACTTAGTTTATTGATGGGCAGGGGAAGGTAATGCACTTACCAAGCAGCTCAGCAAGGTGCCCTTAAAGAAAAAAAAAAAAATTAGATTGAAGCAGAGCTTTTTAACACCATATATATATTATGCAATTTATACATGTATAATTATACTAATAATGATTTTATAAGAATAGCTTTATAACATACAAATCATATATATTTATACTATATAATTAATACTATATAATTATATAGTGTAAAATATAAATATAATTTGTACATAACAGATAAAAAAGGTCTTTGGCACACTGGGGCTGAGCCCAAAGCCAGAGGACCCCCCCTCAAACCATGAGTATGGACATGACACTTACTTATCTCCGCTTCATTTTCCCCTAAAACAAAACACAAAAAAAGGGCATTAAATAACAAGGAACCACCGCTTTTGTCTTCAATTGTTTCCCTATATTATCAGTAGCTTTTTGGGTCTTTAAATTACTTTGTTACTACCATGGCTGCCTTCTGCTTAAAAACACATCCAGCCTCAGCTAAATAAATATTTGGCGGTGAAAAACAGGCTCAAGCAATGCCACTAATTCAAATAGGAAGTAGTAAGCGTCTACATGGGAGGACAGAAAGGAGGAAAAAAAAAAAAAAAGAAAATATTGATTGTCACTCGGGTTTTTCTGCTCTGCGGATTTGGTTGTTGCTTTCTGCAGCTGATATTTTATATTTATTCCCTTCCTCCTGGGCAGCGACAAACTTGTGTTGCCTCTGAGCTCATCGGTAAAAAAAGCAAAAGAGCTGCTGGGATAACATTGTGGCTTGCAGAGCGGGGTGATACTTACTGATTTTCACGTCACGTTCCTCTAAAAATGATAAAGAAATAAAAATAAATCAGTGTGAGTTGTGTTCTACTGGTGTTGAAGTCAAGCTCTACCGAGGGTTTATTCTATTCTGTCATAATATTATTATATTATTGTATTTTCTATTTACAATGTTGCTGGGAAATGATATTCTGTGGAATATTTATTATATATTTAAATCAGCCTTATAATCTGCTAATCTTAGCTTTTGCAGACATAATGCTAAACTTGATTAAAATAGAAATTATTCCCTTAAAACCCTTCGGATATGCGGAGATAACCACAAAAAAAAAGTAATCCAATTTGAGCAAAGCAGGGAAAATTTCTTACCGAGTTCTGCCGCGTGTTGCCCTTAAAATAAAGGAAAAAAAAAAAAAAAAAAAGACGAGGTTTTTGTGACATCGCTCTGTTCTTGATGACATAATAGAGTTAAGTCTTGCAATTCACAAAAGACACTTACGAAGTTTTCTATTGCAGTCCCCTAAAAATAAAGAGAAATAAATTATTATGACATCGCTGGGTGCCTATCAGATATTTCTGCCTAAATCAAGGTTAATGGGAAAATGACTCACCGACATCTGCAGTAAGTTCACCTGAAAAATAAAAGGGGGAGAAAAAAAAATAAGTTAGTTTGAAGGCACGGCTTTTTTATTTTCCTGTAAATACACAGGCAGGAGATCGCGATTTTTGAGTGATTTCCTCCCAAGAAATTCATCCAGAGGTTCATTGGGCAGAGGAATGTAAAACCTACCGATTTTTGTGTGCCGCTCACCTAAAAATAAGTAGAAAAGACAATTGTGTGTTAATTCTCAAGGTTTCTGCCATTCACATCTTACATTTTTCTCTCTCTCTTGTACTCTTGTACAAGTATTCTTGTACTTGGAATCCTGTTCTAGCCCACGTTACCCCCGTTTCTAATTATTTTGGGATTTTAAATTTCTCTACTGCTGCCTGTAAGATGTTGTTTTTCCCCAGGTAGGGAAGCAGACAAAAAGAAGTTTGGGGCTTGTTTTTATAATTGCATTTTTCTAACTGCAATTTAATAATTTGTTTGTAATGTAAGATTTTTTTTTGTAATTTTTTTTCAGTTTAACAATTTTTAAATAAAAAAATGCAAAAGGAAGGAAACAGACTTACCAAGCTCCACCGTAAATATTCCTTAAAACAGAAAATAACATTAATTCCTATTAGATTCCCCCCCGCTCCAGCCCATCCCAGCTCGTCTCACAGGATTTCCCCCCAGCCCCGTCATATTTCCCTTTTTTTTCCCCCCTTGAATTTTGGCTCCCCCAAGCCCTTGAAATCCAAAAGGATCGTTTTGTCTCATGACTCAAATTTAGTTTAATTAAGAAATTCCAGCATCCCTTCAATGCCAAAACACCAACCAAAACATCCCAAGGTGGGTGAGGAGGAAACGTCACTTACTTATTGTTGCATCACATTTTGCTAAAAAAAAAATAAAATAAAAAAAAAAATCTGATTAGTTTTTGGTGCTTCTGGCTGGTCTTTCCTCCTTTTCCTCCCCCACAATACTGGAAAGAAAATTACTTACCAAGTTCCGCACTAAGTTTCCCTAAAAAAAGAAGGACATTCAAGTATATTTTAAAGAGATGGACACAGTGTAAGAAATCCCTGTTTAAGGTTACGTAGAGTAAAATATTACGTAGAATAAAAATGTATAGCCTGATGGTATAAAATAAGACTAAACTGCACCGTGACGATGCAGAAACCCACGGATTCTAGCAATACATCCATTTAGGAGTGATATAAGGGGTTTAATTTGGAAATGCAGGAAAAAAAGTGAGAAAATCGCAAAAAATGAAGAAGAAGGAAAAAAAAAAATAGGTTCCCGGAAGGAGAGACGGATTTTTGGAAACACACCAGCCCCTTGAGGAAAATCCACTGTAAGAATAAGATTTTATGCATTGGGAGGGGAATGTCACTTACGAAGCCTCAAGTCTCGGTCCCCTGAGTGAAAAAAAGAAAGAAAAAGAGTAAAATCCAGCATTTTGGGGTGGTTTTTTAGTTTATTTTACACAGCACTGCCCTCTTCCCCCAGGTCAACAGGTCCTGAAGCCAAAAGCTCAAAGACCTTCTGTTGCAAAGCTGATTTATGCTCGTTTTTCTCATTATTTGATTTAGAAATTTTAGTTCTTTTATTAAAAAAAAACCCAAAACCCAATAAAATCCACACATTGGGTTCACATTTTTGTAAGGAACCAGGGAAAATCCAACTTGGGAGAAAGTGGAGACATCCGGCTGAGGGAACAATCCCTGGTGAGAACCAGGAGGTTCCTCCAACTAATTGCGTAAAAATCACGCCAAAAAAAAATTAATTAAAATAATTATCACATGAGGTTCTGTAGAAAAATTAGACTTACCAAGCAGCGCAGTGAGTTTGCCTTCAAATAAGAAAAAAAATAGGTATTAGTTAAAGTAAAACAACAAAAATTGACTCTAGAAAAGAGGTTTCTAAGCCTAAAACTGTCATTTTTGGTTCAAAAAGAAAGAGTACTTACGTATTTCTGCTGCGAGCTTGGCTGCAAAGAGAAAAAAAAAAAATTTGTTTGTTTAGGTGGTGTTTATCTGTGGGAAATGCAGAAGTCCAAGCTGAAACTTGGGGAAAAAAAGTGTTACTTGCCCCTTTTCAAGGACAAGGCATCAGAGAGGCTCTCCCTCCCCCAAAACAAGGGGGTTTTACCCCAAAAGCACAATGAAGAATGACACTTACTAATTTTTCTATCACGTTCCTCTGGAAAGAAAAGGAGTACAGAATTTTAAAAAAAAAGCAGAAAAATTATTATTAAATATTTCCTTCTTTTCTGTGTCTTGAGTCTACAGCATCCCTAGAGCTCTTAGGTCAGGAAAATTGCTTCCCTCCCCCCCCAATATTGCCTTTATTCTGATAATTATACTTTGAAATTCTGATGCTATGAATGTTACTCAATCTACAAAAAGAAATCCTCAGGTTTCCCATTTTCGAAGAGAAAATAGCAGGGACAGACACTCCTCGGCACCCCCCCAAAGAGGAATTCTACTTACTGATTTTTGCATCACATTCACCTAAAAAAAACCAAAAAGAACCCAAAAACAAACGAACAAACAAACAAACAAGATCAATAAATACAGAGAAATGTAAAGCAACAACTCCTGCACCCATCCCATCTCAGGATGCTCTGTCTTCACACTGTAAAATTCAAACCCAGAAATGTTATGCCATGGAAACCTTCCCCTATAATATTTTAGAAATAAGGTTTGTTATATAAATGTTTTAAAAATAAAGTTTGTTAAGGGAGAAATCCCCCAATAACCACTCATTCCTAAAAGAAACCCCACAAAATATTCTAGTATTAAATTTAATTTTTTATACCCAGCACTTTTGCATAATTAAGCATAATTTTCATTTTAAGGAAATAAAACTCCTTACCCAGGTTCGAGGTAAGCTTGCCTTAAACCAAAAGAAATAGATGGATATTAGCTTTAAATCAACCTTTATTTCCCTGCGAACACAACCGATAACGTGGCTTGCACCATGCCCAGGGTCAGGTTAATTATAACTGCACCATGTTGATGCAAACGAAACCAACGAGCTGGTAATTACTTATATTATGGGTAAAGAATCAGCATCTTTGGCAGGGGTAGAAATAAGGAAAACAGGGCAGCCTTTATACCCGGGAGAGATTAAAGAGGCGACACGTAGCCAAAAAACTCCAAATTTTGCAGCTTGGCACAAACCCAAAGTCTCCCAGATATTTGAAAAAAAAAAAACCAACCTAATTTAATAACCAGATGCAAAAAGCCCAAGGTTTTTACGTCTACCAGGAAAAGAAAAATGACACTTACTGATTTTTCTATCACGTTCCTCTAAAAAAGAAAATAAAGAGGAAATACCGATGGTTAATAAGTGTTCACTTGTGAACCTCACATCATCCTCCACCTTCAAAGTTTGATTTTACTGGTGATTATCATTTGAAAGTATGCTCTTTTTTTAAATAATTGACTTTATTTCTAGCCCAGATTTGACATACATTGGGGGAAATAACCTCTAAAAACCCATAGTGAAATAAAGGCAAAAAGGAAGGAAACCACTTACCAAGCTCTGCAGTCAGATTGTCTGTTAAAAAAAAAAAAAAAAAAAAAAAAAAAGAGAGAGAGAGAGAGAATATATTTTTTTTTTCAGGGACCTCCAGGGATACCCCATACCCTGTTTGGTCCTTCCTTTGCTTGGAAAATAAATATATTTTGCAAGTATTCTTGACACATCTCCTCCATTTGCAAAATCTACTACGAAAGATGGGAGAATTGGAGCTGGAATTTTTTTCCCCTCTGTTGTCTATACTGTTGGGTTTTGGGGTTTTTTTAAATAGTAGTTCTTGTTAAAAATGAATACACCTCCTGCTTTTTTAAAAACAAGCAAGAGAAAGGGAATAAACCCCAGGCAAAACGGCTAAAACCTATACAAGCTATAGAGAAATATATCGGATGGGACAGAGAGACGTGACTTACCGATCTCTGCTGTAAGTTCACCTTAAAAAAGAGAAATAAATCAGGATGCACGTTCAAGGATCACTTAAATCTGTTCTCTATCTGACCTTGAACCTGCCACTTACAGATTTGGCATTGAAATAGGGCCAAGGGCCGACCCCAGAGCGGACAGGACTGTCTACGCGGATGTACGGATACTCACACAGGGTCATTAAACAAGAAATTCCCTTATCAGGAGCAATTCGATGAAGAGAAGAAAGCGATACTTACCTATTTCTGCATTTTATGTCGCCAAAAAAAAAATTAAAAGGGAAACAGGTTTAAGTATTTATTTTGTTATTAATATTAGCAAGACAAAATAATCTCTGTTCTATCTGGACTTATTCTATTTATTACAGGCATTTCCAATTAGTTTTATTTGTTTTAAGACATTTCTGCTTCTGCACTTGATTGATGCAGAAATGAAAAAATGTCTTGTAAAAAATATTTTATTCCAACATTGCACGATTGAGGCTGTTTGGTTTTCAGGGCCACTTTTAAATCAAAGAAGGACACTTACCATTTTCTGCATCACTTTCCTCTAAAAAATAATAGAGAAATAAATACGGGTTAGTCCTAAGAGCTCTCTGCCTCCAACATTTCTGGGTATAAATAAGATCTGGAGGAACATTTCTGGTTTAACAAGCCCATCTTCCACACAAAGAAACCTTTTTCTGTTTTCGGTAGTTAAAAAAACCCCCAAAGAATCCCAAAACCAGACTCACCAAGTTCTGCGTCGCTTTCTTCTAAATGAAATAAAGAGAAATAAAATGCAGACACGTCGGTCATTGTTGATGCTCCAGCCGCAGAAACATCCGCATTCAAACTTCGGCATGCGTAAGGAAGGTGAAGGACTTACCAAATTCTTCTGTTAACTTCCCTTAAAATACAGTAATATTAATTCAAGGCTTTAGCACCAAGGTTTTACCACCAGGAGGAGGGGAAAAAACCCAAAACACAAGACACTTACTGATTTTTGCATCCCATTCTTCTAAAAGAGAGAGAGAGAATTAATTTAGCCTCAAGTGGGTCCTTTAGTGCGGTTTTTTTATTTGCATTATAGGACTTCTCTTAAAAAAAATGATTATGTACTGACTTTTTTTTTTCCCTTATTGACCATTAACTCAGAACCAGTGTAATTTTGGGGATGTTATCTAATTTAGAATATATGATAGTCTAAGTCACACACCCAGCCCAGAAAAGCCATAGGAGATGCATATTATTGTGATTTGTTTTGACAGAACAAAGAAAAAAAAAAATCACTTACCGAGATCCGCGTTCCTTTTCCCTTAAAAAGAAAAAAAATAAAGGGGAAAATAAATAAATAGGTAAATATTTTTCACACTGGGTACAACCAGAGTTCTCTCTAGCCAAGCTGCATCCCTCTGGAGTTAAACATAACATTAGTTTCCTGAATGAGCGCAACGCTAACAGCCAAGAGAAGCATCAAATTGGAAAAGGTGGCTGAGGGAAATACTGGAAAAGCAGCCCAAAACCAAGGAGAGCAGGGACTGAACACCCTCAGGCACGGCAAAGCGGGGTTTTTGGGTGCCGAAGGAGCCGGGATTTGGCAGGCACTTTGTTAATAAAAACATTTTCACGTACCTGACGCCATCATCGCCTTCGCTTCCTAAGTGGAAGCGCCCCCGAGAGCTTTGTCAACCTGGCAGGACAAGAAGGAACGTTGTTAAAACATTGCGTCCAGGGGAAAAAAACGGCCTTTACAGAGATGCAGCATGGAGAAAGTAACACTTTCTATGAAAACGTGCCAATGTCCAGAATATTTTTGCCCATGTGAGTAAACACAATAAGGAAGAAATCCATTTTTCCCATTTTTTCCCCCTAGTTATTAGATTTTGTTATTTAGGATGTTTTTGGGTTTACATCTGGATGAGCGGTAGAAAAGTGGGTGTGATGGACCTCCATCGACATCTGTCGCCCTGCTGATCACAGAAGGGGCCCAGGGCAAAAAGCTCAGGCTTGAACATCTATTTTTAATTGTCTGAAGTGGCCTGAGTTTAATGTCCCCTCTTCGTCTCATAAATCATTTAACAATAGCGTTTATCACGTTTTCCAACGCGCTGAGAAGTGGCCCCATACGCAGAGGACGTGGTGCTACCGTCTCTTTCAGCCAAAAAAGCAGCACTTGTTTTAAAATAACTATTACACTAAGAGCTTCCCTCCTCTGCTGTCTTACTGCTCTGCTTCTCATCACTGTATATGCGGTGATTTCTGGTCCAGGCTAATGTTTTGAATTGATTCTTCTTATTAATTAAAAATAAAAGGATTAGACTGCCATGGGAAATGGTGCAGGGATGCAGATTTTGTACCTCCTGCTTGCTCCTTGTCAATACACCACAGAGGGCAGACTCCATCAAGAAATTTTTCTTCCTAAATCACTCAAACTGGACAGGGAAGCCATAATAATTTCATTATATTCATGTCTTCCCTAAACTGTAGGTGCCTTTGGGAGCCAAGTTAGATAAATGTCATTACGAGGACCCAAATTTGTACAGAAACAGTTAAACAGAGCAAGGAAAGCAGTATTTCCATACGGTATTTTCCTAAATGGTAAAATTAATTTTAATACGAATCTTTTAATCCTTTTCCTGTTTTTTCAGTATTGTCAGATTCACGTACAGGAACAAAAGATCATTTCGTTCTAGGCTTTTTCCAGCTATCACGGAGGTATCATCTTTCTGCTTTCTAAATACATCTCCCAGCCTGTCACGAAAGAGCCTGTGGAGCCACTACGGCATCCAGGAACACGATACCCACAAATGACGCTTCCCCCGCCCCTCTGGCACTTGTGGAAATTAAAAATAATAATAATAAATTACTTACCAAGACCCGTGTTTGATTTTCTGTAATGACGAAGTTGGTCTAAGCGGGGCTGTTTTGCTCCCGGGCCGTGAGGGTTGCGTATGTGGAGGGTGTCTGTATCAGAGATTTTGGCAGGTTCTGGCAACGAAGTGCTCTTGGAAACCGGTACCCAGACTGGCTGGAGACGTCGTGCGTCCGTACCGAGGTGGAAGAGCCGTCAGGGACACGACAACTGTGCTGGCAGCGGGGAAGGGACCTTCCCACCGCCTAACTTTAGCTGATTTAAATGCCGAGGCGGAGGGGAGGGCTGGAGGATCCCTACATAGTCATGGCAGGAACAGGATCTCTCCAGAGGAGGAATAGAAACAGAGATCACCTGGTGACATCGGGTCACCCTCCAGAGATGCCAACATCTCCCACGGCTTGTTTAGAGGACACGGTATCTGGGGCTGCAAGTGAGGACCTGCGGGCTCAGCCTCTATAGGTAGCAGAGAAGAATTCGGATGCGCAGCGAACACGAGGAACTTGTTTGTGCAGAGATCTTCCCTCTCCAAAGGGGGATGGCATCGATTTCTGGTTGGCATTGCCCTGAAATAGAGAGATGCGAAATAACCTCGTGCTTTTCTCCTTCCTTTCTGTTGGCGCCGCTCACCAAGAGAGCGACAAGACACAGGTTTGATAGTAAAACCTGTTTTCTTTTGCTGGAGATTTACTTTACATTTTTATTTTTTTTACTGCTACAAGTTTTCCTTAAACCAGACAAATAAGCATCAAAATGCAGACCGCTCCCATAGAATATCCCTACAAGACTCATTTTCACCAGTTAACTCTGCCTTAAAGCAGCGTGAAGTTAGTGAAAGACATGTAAAATTGTCAATCTCTCCCTGATTTAGTCACCTGGCAGTTTTTTTAATAGTAAACAGAGAGAAAATAGTTTTTGATGGTGCCGTTCACATGATTTGTCTCGGAAGTCAAGTTGCCTGACCTCTCAATAGGGTTAACGAAGACAAATGAGACATTTCCAGGGCATTACGACCCAGACTGGGGCAGATGTCTAACTAGGAAGGAGCGTTTTGGGCTTGGCTTCTGCCGAGGGGTATTTCCCACCCCAGAGATGCTGAGAAAATATGCTGAAAACAAGAAATCAGTCGCAAGTTTTGAGACGTAGATGTCAGATCTTGAACCCTAAGGACCAGGATGCAGCGTCTTTACCGGCAGCTGTCCAGGAGATGCACAAACTGGGAGTTTCCTTTGCTAAGCCGGAAAATTAAAAGAATTAAGGACACACGAACAAAATGTGAAATTCAGAGGGGATTCCTTGAGCTCCAAACCCCAGCAACAGCCACGGGCTGATGGAGAAGGAGCTTGTGATGATGCTAAAAAGGGAACTGGAGGAGAAAAAGGGGCATCACTACACGGGCAGCCCTGGTTTCAAGCTGTGTAAAGTGCAGGCGATGCTGAGGACGAGGGTTAAGGTTAAAGCACTAAACTCCAGTGACTAAATCCTCTGGATTTCCAAGATGAAAAACCAAACATTGCCAAGAGTAAAGAAACAGAAGGTGTTTGTCTTGGGGAAACCCGAGCAAGGGAAAAGGGGATGATGGCAAAGAAGGAGATGCCAGTTCTTTTTGGCAGCAGAGGTCTGGAATTCGGAGAAGACAAGAGAACCGGCGCGCTCTCAGGGGCTCTGCTAAGAGAGAAGCCTCGCAGCACGGCCAGGAAGGTCAGCGGCACCTCCGAGACATCTTGAAGAAGTTGCTCACCCCTGACGCAGGCTCCTAAATCGCTCGTCGGCATTGATAAAAGCAAATCCTCCAAAGACAACCCATGGGAAACGGCGGGAGAGACTTCCCTGGCATGAGAACACTGAAGCGGCTTCAACCTTTGGCATTTGAGGACTCTGAATGACATCATCAAGGAACGCCTGGGATGAAATGTAAGATGCCAGGCTCAAAGGGCAAAGAAAACCAGCAGCGGAGGGAATTTTATCTCCGGGACTACCTGGCCAAATTATTTCCCCCGAGGTCTGCTCGTGCCTGTCGAGTCATGCCTATTTTCTAGGCAATTTTCTCATTCACCTAGATTTTAAGGAATGCTGGAAGTTAAAATCGCTTTATTCCCTTAACCCTCTGCCCCACTGCCAGCCCCCCAAGGCCTTCCCTGTTCCCCCCATCCCACCACCAGACCCCCCAAGTCCCTCCTCGTCCCCCACAGCCCCCTACCCCACCGCCAGCCTCCCCCCGCCAGTCCCTCCCTACGTCCCCCCCATTACCAGCACTCACCGCTACACTCCTTTCCGTACAGTGCCGTGCGCGCCGCCATGTTGCCCCGCAGCCCTGCGCGCCGCCATGCTGCCGTACAGCTCTGACGCTATTTCCGTTTCCGCCGGAAGCCACTTCGGTCTCTTTCTCTCCCGGCGCTGGCGGTGCTGTGGGTGGCCGGACGGGAGCGGGCAGTGCCCTCCGTTGAATCCGCCGCCATCCTCCCGTCCTACCGCCGCCATGACGGAACAGATGACACTGCGGGGCACCCTGAAGGGCCACAATGGCTGGGTGACCCAGATCGCCACCACGCCGCAGTTCCCGGACATGATTCTCTCCGCCTCGCGCGGTGAGGGCCGCACTCGACCGGGGCGGGGCGGAATCAGGACAAGACCATCGGCGGGGGCTGAGGGTCGGGGGAGACCATTGGTCTGGTTGAGGAAAGGAGCAGGGAGAGACCGTAGGCTGTTGGGGGGGGGGGAATAGAGAGGAGACGGGGCAAGGGGAGACCGTGAGCCCGAAGGGGAGGGGGACAGGGAAGGTTGTGAGGAAAGAGACACCGAGATCTGGGGGCGGGGGGGCAGGGATACCATGAGCCAGCAAGGGAAGACTGGCAGCCAAGTGGAGGGACTACAGGCCTAGGGATGGGGGACAGGCTGGAGCTCCCACCGTTAGGGTAGCCCAGCCTAGGGATGGGGTGTAGCAGGGCAGAGGTGCTGAGGAGGAGGAGGGGAAATGAAGCAGGGCCCTGGTCTTTGTGAGAGGCAGGAGGGGGCAAAGGAGCAGAGACTTGGTCACCCCATTTTCTTTGGCAGCCACCCCCCCCCCCTTCCCATAGGTGAGGAGGGGCTGGGGGGTGGGCAGAGGGATGACCCCCACCTTACCTCTCTGCCTCCCCCCCAGACAAAACCATCATCATGTGGAAGCTGACCCGTGACGAGACCAACTACGGCATCCCGCAGCGAGCTCTGCGTGGTCACTCGCACTTCGTCAGCGACGTGGTCATCTCATCCGATGGGCAGTTTGCTCTCTCTGGCTCCTGGGACGGTACTCTGCGGCTCTGGGACCTCACCACGTGAGCCATGGGGACGAGGGTGTTTTGGGCGGGGGGGGGAGGGCTGTAGCTTGCATCCCTGCTTCGTTTTGATGCTGGGAGAGGGTATGAGGTCACCAGTGCACCTTGAAACAGATGATTTACGCTTGGGCTGGAAGATAAATTCCAGCGGTGGGGGGAGTTTTCTGCAGCCAGTGCCACGATTTGGCATGGAGGTGGGAATTGGGGTGTTCGGTTGCTCCTCCTTGGCTCCCTCTCTCAATGATTAGACCTGACAAAGTCTGCTGATCCTCCAGGATCTGAAGACACGTCCTGCAATTATGATGGGAGAGAAGCATCAGTGAGGCTCAAGCTCTTCTTTTGGTGTCATTTTGGGCTGAACTGGTACTACCAGGAGAAGAGGGTCAGGATTTGCGGAGCCAGGCATGCACGCGGGATAAACTCATCCCGATTCCCCTGGTCCTTCCAAAGTTCTTCTTTTGAAGGAAAAAGGGAACCATCGCTCCTGACCCTTCATAGACCATTCTGTGTTTCTTTTTCCTTCAGAAATTTGAATTTTCCCCCTCCTTGGCAGAACACATGCATGAGATCTCCTGTTATCTCTGTCTTCCCGCAGTGGCACCACCACCCGTCGCTTCGTGGGCCACACCAAGGACGTCCTGAGCGTGGCCTTCTCCTCTGACAACCGCCAGATCGTTTCAGGCTCCAGGGACAAGACCATCAAGCTCTGGAACACCTTGGGTGTCTGCAAGTACACAGTGCAGGTGAGCCAGGGAAGGTTTCCATGTCAAAAGAAAAGATCTCCGTGGACTTTTTAGGTGCACTCCCACCGCTTTTGATCAGGAAAATCCAGGTCTCCCAGCCCTGTCCTGATGATTAGAAGTGAGGTGTTCCCTGCTGACCTCTTCCTGGGGGGTTCTGAGGACAAGTCCTGCAATTATGAGGGACGGGGGACGAGGCGGTGGGATGTCTGGGAAAACTTCGGAGTGATGGGCTGTGGCAGGTCTGATCTTGCAGTGCCCCGTGGACGGGGTGGGGAAGACTCGGCTGCGTTTCCTTGCTGTGAACCCAGCGTCGTTGTTCTTCCCCAGGACGAGAGTCACTCGGAGTGGGTGTCGTGTGTGCGTTTCTCCCCGAACAGCAGCAACCCCATCATCGTCTCCTGCGGCTGGGACAAGCTGGTGAAGGTGAGCTGGGATCACCAGCGGCAGGGGAGGATTGGAGCAGCCTAACTGCTCCAGGGAGGGTTTTCCCCCCCACCCAATATCTCCAGGATTAGGGTGCAGTAGCAGCGTTTAACCCCCTTCTGCCCCCCTGTTTTTCCCCACCCAGGTTTGGAATTTGGCTAACTGCAAGCTGAAGACTAACCACATCGGGCACACAGGTTACTTGAACACGGTGACTGTCTCCCCTGATGGCTCCCTCTGTGCCTCCGGTGGCAAGGTATGTGTCACAGGGGGAAGGCTGACACCCTGAGACAAGATCTCGGCATCCTACCAGCAGTTCTGGCTTATTTCTGTGTCTCCCACCTTGAGAATCATAGAATGGTTTGGGTTGGAAGGGACCTTAAAAGATCATCTAGTTCCAGCCCCCCCTGCTGCGGGCAGGGACACCCTCCACTAGACCACGTTGGGCTCCACATTGTGGTCATGGCTTGAGTGGGGTGGCAACAGCCCAAAGATCTGGCCTGACTTGGTGGCCCTAGTAGCAGATATCAAGCAAGGAGGGGAGATCACGGCAAAGATGCTCGCTTAGCTCCAGGGACCTTCTTTAGCTCTTTTTTTCTTTGAATTTTCCTGCTGTGTCCTTTAACTTTTCTATATCCATGCTGGCTTGTGGCAGAAGTGGTCCTGCTTAACTGTGGTTGGGGTGGAAAGAGGCTTTTTTGGGTGGGTGATGAGCGTTGGGGTTTGCTCTGACTCCTGCTGCCCTGCAGGACGGCCAGGCCATGCTGTGGGACCTGAATGAAGGCAAACACCTCTACACCCTGGATGGAGGAGACATCATCAACGCCCTGTGCTTCAGCCCCAACCGCTACTGGCTGTGTGCTGCCACCGGCCCCAGCATCAAGATCTGGGTACGTCACTGCTCCATCCTCACCTGGGCAGGGCTTCCTCCAGAAGATTCGCTTTCCTCAGCTTTTGGGTTGTGCTGGGTTTGGAGTCACCTTCACGGTCGAGATCCTTGGATCACAGATCTTAGAGGAGGAATTCTGGATGAGTGTCCCCACCCCAGTGGGGGGGGTGAGGGTGCACGTGGCCTCATCCACTGGCCCCATCCACTGGCCCGGGGAGGTAACGGTGGCTGTGGGACAGAGCTACCATGCCATGATGAAACACTTCCATGCCATCCGACTGCATCTCTGTGCGGAAATCCAGAGGCTGTTTCTGAGCGACACTCTGCTCCCTCACGGTGTTCCAGAGTTGGGTGGGATTCGGCCGTGGGACTCTCCCCGCAGGACCCCTCATTCCTTTACATTCTTCTTTTTTCTGCAGGACCTGGAAGGCAAAATCATTGTGGACGAGCTGAAGCAGGAGGTGATCAGCACCAGCAGCAAAGCCGAACCACCCCAGTGCACTTCCCTGGCCTGGTCTGCAGATGGGCAGGTAAAAACCATCCCCCTTGTCCCTGTCCTGGCATCCCAGCCCTGGGGAACAAGGATTTTGGGGGCCTTCCTGCCATCCAACCCTTCCCATGACCCAAATCTCTTTTCTCTCTGTAGACCCTGTTTGCCGGCTACACAGATAACCTCGTCCGGGTGTGGCAAGTCACCATCGGAACCAGATGAGGAGGCAGTAGCAAGAAACCGTAAATTTTGTGTACAAAAATAAAAAAAATATCAATAAAAGAGTGCTCTATCGAGCTCCTGGCCACCGTTGGGTCATCCCACAACCTGGAGCTTCATGGAAGATCTGGGGTTGGAGCTTTACTCCATCTGGATGCAGGTGCCAGATCAGGAACCTTAAGGGAGAAGCAAAAACCTGACATTTCTGTTGGGGAGGGCTTTATCTCCACAAAAAAATTGTCCCCCCCCACCTTCAAGGTTGGGGATGTGGTGGTAGGACAGGGCTTGGGGATGAGCAGCAGAACTTGGAGAGCGACAGGAGACAATCATCTCATGGGTTCAACCCTGTGATGTAGAAAAATGAGAGCGGAGGGAAATAATGTCATGATCACAGGGAGCATGGTAGAACTTGGAAGATGGTCGCTGGCCAGCAAGGGACTCGTGTTTCTTCTTCCATGCATGGTGTTGCTGCGAGACCTGTAAACCTGGGAAAACAAACACAATTCCCAAGAAAACAGATAAAATTAAGCAGAAGCAGCAGTTACAAAAGCACAGCCTTGGATTTTTGAGAGCGGCTGTTAGCAAAGGAGAGGTTTCAATATGGAACTTCTCTACCCAGCAGCCTCCAGGCCCCGAGCCTGTGTGCAAACAGCCATTTTCTGCAGATTTAGGACATTTTTTGGCTCTTTCCTGGCTGTCAGACCCACAAGCCACCTGTGTCACTGAGCTGGAAGGGACTTGGGTCCCTCGGTGATGCCAGCTCAGCCATTGGGTGCTGCCCATGATAGGCTCTTTGGGCAGGTAAGAGCAAGTCAGCTTGCTTCTGGAAGGGATACAGACACCTGGCTCTGGGCCTGACCTAATCCGATTAGGAGGGATTAGGTCAGGATTTGATGAGGTAAGACTTAAAGCACATCAGTTTACCAGGACAATTCAGTAACAGCAAGGCCAGGGGACCTGGACCTTGGTTCTGTGCGCAATTAAAGCCAGACTCCTTTAGAAACCGCTCCCAGATCTTTCAAGCCTCCACCAGGATCTCAATAAGCCAGAGACTCAGGTTTACAACCTTATTCTTTATTATTATTATTATTATTTCTTGACATTTCATAAAACTAAATCTCCATTTAATTCTTATTTTAGCCAAAAATATTTTGAACTAGCTCTGTAACGCCAACAGGAAAAAAAAATACCAATCCACCAACAAAAAAAAAAATCAAACACAACTGGTGCAGCCAGAGTCTCTCGAGTGGGACAGGATTCAGCTGGAAACTCAACAGCCAAGAAAAAAAAAAAAGAGGGGCAGGGGGAGAGAAAATAAATATCCCCAACTCTGAGAGCTCTCAAGCTGCAAGGGGAAAACGGGAGGCCGGTTCCTACCCCCACGGCTGGGACATGCCGGCTCTGGAGGAGAAAACCAGCTCTTTGCACCCTCCTCGGCCCCGAATAAAGTGCCAGGCCCACAAGAAATGGTTACGAAGGGAATTGGGGGGGGGGGGGGTGGGTTAGGAGAGCCGAGATCCCCTCCCCAACAAAAAAAAAAAACAAAACCCACGGAAAGCAAGGAACAGGAGAAGATCGCAGGTTAAAAGAGGTTCGACTCCGGGTCCAAACACCAGCCGGGGGCTGAAGACGCTCAGAAGGCAAATCCCAACAAATCCAGACACCTTGGCGCAACTGGGACACGAAAGCCACTGAATTTGGGAAGATGGTAGAGTTTCAAGAAGCTCCTTGACGCACAGACCCCCCCCCGCCGCTTCCCCCAGGAGCTCAAGCTCTGCATCCAAAGAGAGCCAAGACACACCTCAAAACTCAACTGTGGGCACAACACAGGTGGAAAATGCACTGGAAAACTTTAGGCTGGAAAATCGGGAAGAGGGAGAGAGGAGCAGCAAAGTGAAAATGCCTCTGAGGCAGATCCTGCCTTCTTCCAAACCAGCTTTGGATCGGCAGTGCGACGGCGGCAAGATCCCGGGAAGGAGCTGGCAGGAAGGACAGGAGGTCAAGGGAAGAGGACTTGTGAGCAAGCAAGTGCAAGACGACAAGTGCAGCGTTGGATCCCAAAACGGAATCCCGAGGGATTCAAGGGGGGAGGAGGGGGAAGAGTGTGGCCATGTGCAAGGCTGGATCCCAGGGTGAGGCCGGATCCGGCGTGGGTAGAGGCGGCCGGCAAGGAGGGCGAGGGACAGCCGGTCAGGCACAGATTTTGATGCGGGTGCCCTTGGCCAAGATGCGAAAGAAGGGGAAGATGCGCTCGTGGAAGGAGGCATTGAAGGTGTGGATGTGGGTCATGCTCTCGGCATTGTAGAAGCAGAGTTGGCCCCGCTCGTAGTCCAGGTAGACACCGAAGCGCCGGGGCCGTTCGCTGGGTGACAGCGCCGTCTGCTCCGTGGCCGTCAATGCCTGGTACTTCTTCCCGTTGGTGCCCACACACCAAATTTCCCGTTTTTGGTGAGGACCCACTGTTTTCTCTTTACGACGAGCTGTTTCGCGGGCTGCGCCCACCGCCCAACCTCGTCGGCCTCCCACTTCCACCTCCCAGTAGTGACGACCGGTGGTGAAGCCCTGGGAACCCAGCACGCAATAATCCGAATCGAAACGTTTTGGGTTGTCCGGCAGATCCTGGCGGCGTTCGCCCAGCTTGACGCTGCGTCGGTCCAGGGAGAGGCTCAGGCGGGGGTGGGCTGTGTCAGGGTCCAGGGTGACATCAGCTGGAAGGGAGATGGGAATGTTAGGGGTTCATCGGTCACATCTGCCTCCCCGCAGATCCCAATCCCAAGATTTTTTCCCCCTCCTCTTAGTTTCCAACTCCAAATCCTCACCTGCTGCAGCACCAGTGGCTACTGTGACCGATAGCCCCCACTGTGGGTCTGTGCTGGTTTTGGCTGGGATAGAGTTAAACCTCTTGAAAGAAATTTGGGGGTTTAAACTCCTTTAACCCCCATAAATTTTCTTTCAACTCCCTTTAACTCCCAAATTTCTTTCAATTCCTTTAACCCTCCAAATTCTCTTTCAACCCTGGGATGGATCCCAGCCCAGCCCCGCACAGAACCATCAGCGACTCTGGATCCAGCTCTGCTTTTTGGGACAGGAAGAGCAGACAGCCATGTCAGGGGAGAATCCAGACCGAAAGACAGAGCAAGGCGCAGAGAGGAAGAAGATGCTGGTATTGTGGGGACCGGCAGAAAAAGGGGATGGAAATCTGTGAGGGCAGAGGGGGAACCCCAACACTGCTGGGGATACACAAGAGATCCCAGCCTGGGGAGGGTCCGTTCCCGAGGAACTCACCGAGAAGCTGCATCATCCCCCAGGGCAGAGGAACCAGGTCTCGCTCACCTTGAGGGACTTTACTGAAGACTTTCTCCATCTTCCTCATCACCACATCCTGCAGAAAGTAGTTGCGATATTTTTTCCCCACGTCCACCGGCACCATCTCGGGCTCCTGGAATTTGATGTTCTCGCATCTGCCAGGAAGGGGAAAGCGAAAAAAAGCATAAAAAATGGGGATTCAGCATGCTCAGAGGGGAGTAAAGGCACAACAGGAGAAACAAGATGCCCTGCGCACAGCCAAAAGCCCCAGAGCGGGGCAGAGATCGGCCAAACCGGTTACGCTGGGACAGCCGGCGGTCCCACCCTGTCTTGGCTGCAGGAGGCGGCCAAATCTCAGGCAGGGATGGAGCTGCATCCACCCAGCACCAGGGAGAGCTGGGCCATGCTCTAACACGGCCCCGTTACCTGCCGGTGAGCAGCTGGGGGCTGATTTAGATCCTCAAAAATCCCATTTATACCCCTCCAGGCCATCAGCCAGGAGTTCCCACCATCACATTTGTTTTGACGCCGGCCATAACCAAACTTTCCCTCGCGTTACCCAACCCCAGCCTGAAAAAGCACCCACCGCACAGGGTTTAAAAGAAAACCTCATGTTTCACATACACACACAAAAAGAGCTATTTACATTGAAAAGATGCCAATGGAAAGTCACTGACCTGATAAAAGTGCCTTTGATGTCCTGCAAAAAGAGGAGGCAGCGGGGAGAAAAAGGAAAAAAAGGTTAGGGAGGACTGAGGCCCACGTCACCGTGGCTCACACTAAATCCTCTTAGCGGCCACGGCTCAGCACCCCAATGGGCAGGATGAGTCCCCCTCCCGCAGTCAGGCAATGGGAATATCCCACCAAGAGACACCTGCCATGGATTCACCCCTAAGTAGAGGCTTTTCCCTCTAATACAGGCACCCCAGCAAAGCCCAAATCTCTTGGGGCATCCCATTTTTCCCTTCTGATCCCCCAGACGTTGTGGGGTCCCTGACAGGAGGGATGGGGAAGGATCTAGCCCACCAGGCAAGGGCTTCTCCCATGAAGACTCCTTCTGAAGGAAGGTCCAGTCCCCTCTTGGCAGCTCTGCTTAATTCTACTGCTAACGTTATCTGCTCACCATAAAGCGGGGCTAGAGTTCCTACAGCTCCGGCACTGAGCAAGGGTTCATGGTCCAGAGATCGACTACATGAATCACCTGAGTTTAAAGCACTTTGGGAAAGGTTCAAAAAACATCTGGGAGAGGCTCTGCCCTCCTCCTGGGATCCCTGAGCGTGACTTTCCCCTCTTCCCATCGCAGGGACAGAAAAAAAAAAAATAAAGACCTTGAGTAGTTGCAGCCCATCCTGTTTGCTCTTGTCCTCTGCCTCGGCGATGAGCCGGCTGAGGGCTGCGCTCTGCTCTTCCAGCTGGCTGATGTTGCTGCTCTGACGGGCCAACAGGGTCTCGTAGCGTTCCTCCAGCTGATGCAAGAGCAGGACCTGCTCTCCGATGAGGAACTGGTGCAGCACCTCAAAATCTGACTCGAATTCCTTGATCTCCAGCTTCATCTTGTCCTGCAGAGCGGGAAGGAGGGAGGAAAGGCAGCCTTAGCTCAAGTGGCAGACCCAAAGGACTCTCCTCTCTTTTCTCTCCCAGGCTACCAATTCCCACGACACATTCAGGCACAAAACCCCCTTAATTAAGCTCTAATTCAGCAGGGAAACAGCTTCCAGCCCTTGTGATCCCAACGATTGCAGCAAAGGGACTGCAACGCCTCCGTGAGAGCTGAAATCCGCAAGGCGGAGAGGGAAAAGCTTCCCTGCTCATCCCCCTCACCAGACTTTGGGCCAAGACACGCTCCCAGTGCTGGCATTTCAGCATCCTCCTTAGCTCAGGGCTCATTATTTTTTGGCAGGGTGAAAGGTGGAAGACAGAGAAATGGGAAATGAATGAAAGGAATCACACGCAGGATCACCCACTGTGCCAGGAGCAGCCAGCTCTTACCCTCAGCTCTGTGATTTTCTCCTCCTCGTTGGATTTCTGCTTCAGGACCACATCCAGCTTCTTCTTCAGCGGCTCCAGGTGGCTCTGTAGTTTGTTCTGAGAGAAAGAAACACATCTCAGATATCCCTCCTTCCATCCCTAACTCTGTGGCAGGGCTGAAAACAAAACCTCCTGCCCAGATTTCAGACCACTTCCACTTTCCGTAAGTGCTCATTCTAGGAGCTGCTTTTAATTAGCAAGTCAAAAATCCTGCCCCACTCAGATCGGGGAACATCCACAGACGCTGGATCTGTAGTCACCAAGCGCAGGCTGTTTGACGTGTGGCTCGAGCCATCGTGAATGCGTCCTGCTGGACTGGTGTCAGGACCCAGAGAGGGATCTGTGCTTCTAAACTCAGCACAAACCTAGGGCAGGCTTAGTCCATCCATTCAGGCTGTGCCTTTTGGTAGCAGCGTGGTCCTAGATCAGCTTAAGCCAAAACCAAACCCACTATCTACTTAATCAGGTGTGATTCCCTGCACTAAATAAGCTTTGGCATTTCCAAAAAAAAAATAAAACCAAAACCAACCCAAAACCCAACCCCTTCTGCCTTGCTGCCCTTCCAGGACACTCCCTCTGCCCTTTAGAAATTATTTTTCTCTGCTTCCTCAAGTATTTGCAGCATTTTTCCCACTGCAAAGAAAAGGGGAAAACGGACTGAGCCGACCCAAGATCAAACAGTGCTGCTGGCCACATTCTGACAACCTGCCACGAAACAGCCCGACGCAGGGACAGGACACCCTGTCATCATCTTTCCCTTCTCTCCAAACCTTCTCCCAGCTACCAACCCCCCCAAAAAATCTTTGGGGGCTCAAAGAGTTCCAACTCCAACAGGAGTTGCCAACACATCAGCCATGGCCAGATCTCCAGAGAGCTTCCAGTGAGGGAGGACGAGGTGAGAAGCAGCCACGTGTGGCAGCAACTCCTCCAAGATGCCTTTGGATATTAAAGAAACCAAAAAATCTGCTCCTTTCTTCCAAAAGACCCCAAAAAGCCAGACATGATCTCAAAGCCACAAGAGATGGGGTAAGCAGCAGCCTGAAGGGTTCAGTGACCATGGCCCCCTGTCCTCCTGCTGCGCTTCATTTCAGGGTCCCCGGTTGCATCCGAGTGGGAAGCAACAGCTTTGAGACAGGAAAGCTGGCCTGTTAAAGCCCCTGACAAAGGGTCTCTGCCGCTGGGGAGTCGGGGTCAGGCTCTGAAGACCCTCAGGTGGGTACCACCTGGGCTCAGGTGAGGTGCAGACCCACCGCAGCCCGGAGGGGTTTCACCCAAAACCAGCCCGCTGGGACCAGTTGAGCTCACCCGCTTCTTGGTGGGACAATTTCTCCCCAATCCAGTCAGCTTTGCCTTTGTTACTGTCACCGCCTGGTCCCCAAACCTCCTCCCTGTGGTTAACCAGACCCTCCCCATCCAAACCAACCCAGCCACGGCTTCGTGGCTTCCCGGCCTCCTGCACCCCAACCCACTCAGCCCATTTGTGTCATGTCCTCCCCCCCTCCTCTCACCAAACCAGCCTGGCGAGACCCACCCGTACACCGCCTCCAACCCAACGCCGTCTGCCTGCCGCCAGCACGACCCAGCCTGTGCCGTCAGCTCCTGCTGGCTCCGACAGCTCCGTTCCCCCCCCCCCCCCAAAAACTCCAAACCACCCCGTTATCCCAACCTCGAAATCTTTGTACCTTATAATCCTGCACAACCTCCTCGAGAGGGACGACGCTGTGATGCTTGTGGCTCCGTGACTCCCTGCACACCACGCAGATGGCTTGTTCATCCACCTCGCAGAAGAGCTTGAGGGGTTCCTGGTGCTTCTCGCACAGATTTGGTGGCCCCTGACCTCCCACCGCTACCAGGACCCCCGGGACTCCCACAGCGGCTCCCGAAACCGAGGGACCAGCGGCGGGCGGCGCAAGGCGCTGGGGGTGGGGGTGCAGCTGGCGGATGATTTGCACCATGTTGGCCAGCTGAAGGTTGGGTCGGAAATTCCTCTGGAAAAAGGTTTTTCGGCATTGTGGGCAGGTGAAGGTCTGGAGGCGTCGAGGCCGCGTGGCCAGGACAGGGGGAGGAGGTGTCTGCACCTCTTCTTCCTCTTCCTCCACCTCCTCCTCTTCCTCCACATCTTCCTCCATCACATCCTCATCATAGTCCTCGTCCCCAAAGTAAAGCTCTCCCCTGACCCCACCGTCCCACATGTCCTCCTCCACGGGATCTTCCCAGAGATCGGCATCATCCTCTTCCTCGCTCCACATGTCTTCTTCCTCCTCCTCTGCACCGCCCTCCTCCTCCTCCTCCTCCTGCTCTACGTCCAGCTCATCCTCATCCAGCTCATCCTCCTCATCCTCCAGATCCTCCTCCAGCACGTCGCCCATCCCCACCTCTCCGCTGCCCACTGCCGTGGCCCCTGGGCCCACCTCGTACTCAGCCTCACCGCCCCACAGCTGCGAGATGCAGACGCGGCAGAAATTGTGCCCGCAACCGATGGAAACGGGGTCCACAAAATAGTCCAAGCAGATGGCACAAATGGCTTCCTCCTGCAGCGTCTCCACTGGATTCAGCCGCCCGCTGGAGCCCCCCGAAGGGACCCCATCTCCTAAAACTGCTGTGGCCGCCATGGGGAGGGAAGGCCGAGAGATTCTCCTCTTCCTCACAGGGCCCTGTTGACCCCCAGGTGTTCCCTATGCTGGGGTGGGCACCAGCTCGAACCCGGAAGGGTGGCCGGTCCCCACCCAGGTGCCACCGAGCCCTTGGGGTGTCGCTTCCTCTTTCAGCCCCCCACCCCCTTTCCCCCCCTCCGGGGCCGGGCGCTGCTCTACCCTTCGCTATTGCTTTGCTTCAGCAACCCCCGCCCCCCAAAACCGGGGACTGGCCCCGTTCCGCCCCCCCCCCCCAACCGGGCCTGGCCTTGTTCGCCACCCCACAGCACCCCCAAGGCTCACCGGGCCCCGGTGGAGGTCTCACTGCTCCCCCAAACAACCCCCCACACACAGCGGGGCCGGGCTCTAGGCCTCACCGCTCCCCACAGCGATCCCCGGCGCCGGGCCTGACCCCAGCCTCAGCCCAGCCAGGCCCGGAGGTGCCGCCCTCGCTGGGCCGCTGCCCTGTCACTGCCCCGCCGCTCGCCGACCCCGGCCCGGTCCCGGGGAAGACGCTCTATGCGCCCTCCCGCCCCCGCTGCTCTCTATGGTGGGAGCTCCGCCAACGGACGGGAAACGCCACAACGCTTCCGCTTTCCGGCCTCTCGCTATAAACCCCGCCCCTTTACCGGCACCTGACCGGAAGTGGCACGCTAGGAGCCGGCGGCGCGTTGCTAAGTAACCGAGTGGGCGGAAGCCCGTTGCCCCCGTCGCCCGCGTTGCCGCGGGAACCGAGGCGCCCCGTTGTCCGTGAGTCAGCGCGGAGGGAGGCGGTGACAGAGGTCACCGCGACCCCGTAGTTTCTGTGGTCTCCACCGCCTCCACCGCCTCCGCCGCCCGGCAGCGGGCTTGTCTACCCCCCCCACCTCGTTGTACTCGGAGGTCCAGGGGGTGGCAACGAACTGGCGCTGGAGGGGCGGGGCCTCCGTGGGAGGGGGCGTGCCTGCCTGGGGCTCCACCTGCGGGGCGGGCGGGCGCTCCACCCCGCAGCCCGGCTAGCTCAGTCGGTAGAGCATGAGACTCTTAATCTCAGGGTCGTGGGTTCGAGCCCCACGCTGGGCGCCCTTACGTTGCTTTTTTACCCCCCTCTTCTATCTCTTTTTACTGTCCCATCGGACTCTTCCTCCGCCAGAGCCGCGGAGCCTCCGGTGAGACTCCGACCCCCGGTGCCCACTGCATCGGAGGGGGCTGCACAGCCGTAGGCCCCGCGGGGCCACGGCTTAACACAGCGTTTCTGTAGTGTAGTGGTTATCACGTTCGCCTCACACGCGAAAGGTCCCCGGTTCGAAACCGGGCAGAAACACTCTGTTTTCCTTTTTTCCCCTTTCTTCACCTTCACATAAGCACTTTTAGGTCTTACAAACACCTTGACCCCGACACACCCTGCAGCAGGGCTAGTCAATGGCTACTGGGTAACACGCGGCTGTTCCCCCCTTCCCTCCCCGGGGACCGGCTGTTCCCCACGACCGGCTCCCGGGACCGCTAATTACCACGATCGCTCCGGAATCCTGCACTGCTCCCGGGGGCCGCAGGGCCGGTTGTGGCCGGGGGGGCGGACTTCTTAGAGCCCGGCTAGCTCAGTCGGTAGAGCATGAGACTCTTAATCTCAGGGTCGTGGGTTCGAGCCCCACGTTGGGCGCTTAATCTTTTTCCGTGGGGCAGAAACCCCCATTTCTTTTCCCAAAACTCACTCGTGAAAGCGGCTGAGCCCCAACTCTTCATGTTTTTATTAAAAACAAAGGGTTAGATTGTGCAGAAGGAAAGGAAAGATCTGGAACCAGTGATGAGCATCACAGCCCTTTTTCCTTTATATAAATTTTAATCACAGCCCTCCTTTTCCCCTCATTTTCCCTTTATATAAGTTTTCCAAGCCCTGTTTGCATCGCACAGGGAATTGGGATCCCATCACAGCCCATTTCTCATTCTCTTTTTGAAGCAGCAAGGACTGCAACGCAAATTCCCCTCACTGCCACTTTTTTCCTCTACATTCATTTCCTTGTTTTTACTCGTCTTTTTTTTTTTTTTTTTTTTTTTTTTTTTTTTGCTTCATCTTCCCCTCTGTTTTTTGGAGGGAGATTTAACTCATAATTTAGAGAAGTCCTAAGGCAAAAGAACTCACGTTGACATGCAAAGTCAATGCTTGAGGAAAACAAGAGCTGCAGCATCATAGCAGCTACACAGAAAATATAAAAAAACTGCTATTTTGGAGAGACCCCAAAGAGCTTGAACTGAGGGCAAATTGTTACCACGCCTGTGAAAAATGGAAAAGGACATTTTATGTTACTCTAGCCTTCATGAAAAGGGCTTGCTGTGATCTTATAGCTAACTCATCTGTAGGTACTGATCAGTACCATGTATAATAACCACGGGTACCACAGTGGGGGTCAAAATTATGGGTGGAGTGGAGAAAAAAAAAAGATCAGCACCTTCGCGGCTGAATTAGAGGTTTTCCAATCATCTTGAATTGCTGGCAATGAGCCACGAGGTCAGAGAGGTGGCCCAGGTGATGTCAGAAGTGGTGGAGAATGGCGGGAAAGCCACTGGAAAAAGAGGTCAGAAAAGGAGGAAGGAGGGAGATAGTGGTGAATTTAGACTGGTCAGCCTAGCTTCATTTCCTGCAATGTACTGGAAAAAATAGCTAAGCCATTTATCACCTAAAAAATAACCGACGTGGCTTTGCTGTACATTGAGTTCCTTCCCTTGCAGGGAGGAGAAAAATGAAGGTTTTAAAACTGGATGGACCAGGGTTTTGAAACTCTCATACAACAAATGAGGGGACCGTGGACTTGCTGATAATTCAATGCTGAGCATTGAAACCCGGCGTCCAGCTTGGGTGGGTTTGCTGAGGGTTAGGCTGTGCAATAAGCTTGTCGTGAGCCTGGTGTTAATTAATATTTCCCCAAAGCTTTGGCTAAAGGAGGGGGTATCGTTGCATTTGCAGGTCAAAGACACAAGGGAGGATGCTGAAGGTTGGGATCAGCGCTTGCATCTGTGGGCAGCAGCACCAGCATACAGTGGGTGGATGCAAGATGAACATCTGCTACTGGAGGATACAGATCCCATGCCCGAACGTGTAGGAGGGAGTCTTTTTTGCATGGGAAAAGCCTTTCCCCTAGGTGGACAATTGCCCATTGCTGGAGGAGAGCACAGGAGTGTCTATAAGAGCATGCCTGCCAACATCCTTTCAGGATGGGTCCAATCCTGGTGCCTGATCTTGGGGCAGCGAATGACCATGGTGACCCCCCTATCACGCCCTGACGTATCTCGCCGAGGACATCTGAAGCACTTCTCCCATTTTTTTTGGTGCTGCATGATTCATTTCCTCCGTCGAGTCACTTCTTACAGATCGGGAGCTGCAGGCATCCTGCACGACCAGCGCTGCAGAGGTGATCAAGAAGAAAGCAAAGCGTAGATTACTCATTTGCAATTAAACCCGCGACTCCTTGGCTTGAGCACGTACGGAGGAAGGAAAGAGGTACATGGTGATGCACAAATGTATCACAGGACTGTAACTTGATTTGGCTGATCAGCCCTGGCTGAAAATTAAAATATACATCGAGCTGATTCGGCCTGAGCAGGGTTTGACCTGGAGATCCCTCAGACCGGGCTTATTCCCAGTCCTGGCGGTTACATGGGCCAGGATCACCTCCTAAATTAAGGGTGAGAATGCTGAGCTCTGCGATATGGATTATGCGGCAGCACTGAGCTGGGGTATTGCCCATCAAGCCCACAGCTTTTCCTCCAGCCAGGCTCAAAAGCACCTGGGAAAAAGACGGAAGAAAGGGTTTGTGTTTTTTTCCTGTAATTTTGTGTTTTGGCTGCACAGAGATGCTGGCAAGGGGGAGGGAGAGAGCAGTGCATCCATAAGCTGTTCTCGCTGCCAAAGGCTCCCTAGTGTTAACTCATTATTTGGGACTCAGAAGTCATGGGTCAGGACAAGGAACTTCTTTTCCCTCTTCTCTCTTTAGCAGCAAACTTTTGAAGATCTTGAAACGCCTTTTGGAGTGACTCAGGTTTCAGAGAACTGTTGCAAAACTGCGTTTCATGCAGAAAACAGCCTGAAATTCCCCTTTCTCCGCCCCTCCTTCCTTTTACATCCTTTATGAGGCTGCACTTTTCAAACAAGACCTCTCAGTTCAGATAGCTAATCGAGAAAGAAACTCTCAGCTGCTGCCGCCGAAAGATTAAAAAAAAACATAATTCAATGAAGCGAAAGTAATCGTGTTATTCTTCTTCAGCCATGGCCGAGTGCGACCCGCTGGAGAGTCTGCAGAAAGAAGCATCTTGTTCCATCTGCCTGGATTATTTCAGTGACCCAGTGTCCATCAACTGCGGGCACAGCTTCTGCCGGGACTGCATCACACGATGCTCGGGAAAATCTGACCGGAGGTTCACCTGTCCCCAGTGCCGAGGAATTGCCCAGAAAAGAAAATTTAGACCAAATCGTGAGCTGAGGAACCTGGCGGAGATCGCCAAGAAGTTGAGCTCGAGGGCAGGGTATGTGGCCGAAGCGGGCAGCCTGTGCCCGAAGCATCAGGAACCGCTCAAGCTCTTCTGCCAGGAGGACCGGACGGCCATCTGCGTGGTGTGCGACCGCTCCCACGCTCACCGTGCTCACACCGTCGCCCCCATCGAAGAAGCTGCCCAGGAGTGCAAAGTAAGAAATCACAGCGCAGTGGTTTGCTCTGATGTTTTGGGGTGGGTTTTTTTGGCCCCCTCAGAGGCTGAGGTCCACTAGCCAGGGGCTCCACCTTCCTAAGGATATTGGAAAGAATGTCCTGTAGGATTTCCCTAGATTTGAGATGAAGCAGGTTGGGCTGAGCTAGCAGATCATCTAGCTGGGGTTGCTTTGCATTGCTGCCTTGGCTCCAGCCTTGCCTGGATGCGATGCAGTCACCCCGGTCTGCAGGCACCCAGATGCATGGTGAGGGGCACAGCTCGGCTTGGGGGCATGCAGGGACAAGCAGAGACTTGAGGGTGCTAGGTCAGACCCAGCCCACCAGCAAAATCCACTCTTAGGGTCACCCCCAGCCAGCACAAATTGGTTAAAGCCTGAATTTCACTGCAACTTCCAAATTGGGATTTAAATTTAAACTTGTCAGGGTGATCTTGTCAGCTTGGATCCCTTTACAAAAAGCCGCTGCTTTATTTGCTGTCACCCTCTCCGGGGACCACAAAGGAAGCTGAAGACCGGTAGCTCACAGAAAATATCCAAATTAGCAGAACTGGACCCCACCTTCACTCACTTGTGCACAGGCAGGGCTCTTGCTGATAATTTTTGTGTGCAAGAATTGCCTTGGAAATCACAGATGAGTTGTTCTTTCCGCTGTAAATCTCTCCCCAAAGGAATTTCTTTCTGAGCAACTATCATCTCAGGATAACCGCGATGAAACTGGGAGGCATTTTTAATTCCCTTGAGGGAGAATGGGGTCAGGAGGGGTAGGAGGAGTCGGTGTTTGTGCGGAGGAAGCTCGGTGACATTTCATCCTGCCCACAGGGGAAGAAATGACTGGGACTGGGGAGGTGAAAGGTGACATTAGTCATGCCCTGAGCACGAAACAAGATGTGGGGGGTGAAAGAAGAAGTGAGGGGCAGGGGGGAGAAAATAAGCTGATAAAAAATAAGAGGGGGTCAGGGTGGGCTGTGTGCACTGCAAACGTCCATCTGCATTTGTCATGGGAAGGTCTTTTAGGAGTAGGTGTTAGAAAACAGGCGTTTCTAAGGTGCAATTTATCTTTTCCTAAAAAACCAAAAACTCCAGGGACATTATTCATACTCATTATTCCTTGGTCTACAGAAGGAGCTGAAGGTGACAAGTTTGGGCAGAAACACTGATTCTGCAGGTGATGGGAAGTTGCAGCAATTTGGGGAACCTGATTAAGGGGAGATAAAATGGATGTTGTGCTCACAAGGGGATAAAATGAGCCAACCAAGGCAGAACAGATTACGGTGAACGCAGAAAATAACTGGCCACAAATACACTGGGAGAAGGAACTGGCAAAGACCAGAGTAGAGGTGTAAATGAGGCTGCAATGTTAAATACCGCCTTTGTTTGACTCTTCATTCACAAGATGCTTCATGGAAAAGATCTGGGGTGAATAAAGAATATTTAAATATTTCCAAGTTCTGGTGGTCTCATGCTTGAACACACCAGGAATTAGCTAGAGCAACATCAAAGCTGTGCATCCCTCTCCCCAACAACTTGCAGATTAATATTATTTTTTTTTTATGCCCAGGAGCAAATCCAAAGCAAACTGAAGAGCCTCAAGGATGAAAGAGAAAGGCTCCAGGGATTAAAACTCACTGGGGAGAAGAGAAGCCGGAAGTATCTGGTAGGTACTCACCGCTGCTCTCTGCACGGAGATGTTTTCCGCAGGTCTGATCTGCAGGTTAAAAGATGTTGGATTGGCTCCTAAATTTACAGTGAGGAGGAAAATGCCTCCAAGCTTCTCCATCCAGTTGAGTCCATCTCTCTTGCACTTTCTGCATCTTGGTGAAGCACCCGTGAATGAAGCGCAGATGTTTCTTGAGGGGAAATCAGCAGCCACAAAATGCTAGTGGAGAGCAAGGTGGTTTCCGAATGGTTGAAGGGAGGTGCTTGCAGCTTAGCTGAGCCATGTTTCGGACAGAGGAGATGGACACGTGGGCCCTCCAGGGCAAATTTGCATGATGGAGTGGTGGGATGGTGCTCCAGAGGGATGGTGCTTCAGACTTCTCCATCTTTGTCGCAGACTGATGCACCCCAGGAGCTGCTTTCTACCACCCAGCCCCAAAGATGGGTCAGCCACACCAAGCATGAGGTCCATGGAGGTGCTTGTGTCCAACTGGGACCCTGATGGGGCTCTTCTACTGTCCTGGTGAGGGTGGTGGCTTTCTGGGGCATCCAGATGCAGACACATTTCCTTTGGAGAGTGCATCATGTCAGATATTTCCACCAACTCCAGCCTTGTTTTGGGTTACCAGAGGCTGGGGTGGGGGGGGGGTGGGGGGAATTCGTAGCTCTAAGGAAGTGAGAGATTGTGATTTCCTCAAAAGCAGAAGCAGAAAGCACGGCAGATGTTTCACTGCAGCTTCATGAGAACAGGCAGACTGCTGGGGTGAAGGTGAGCAGAGATGGGCAATGGCTTTGCTGCTAAATATATTGGGGATGGAAGGAAAACACCACGAACGTGCTGCTGGTTGCTCGTGCTGCAGTCCCTGGTCTGGATTCAGTCCGTCCCATCCAGCTGCTGCCCTCAATGCCAATACCTGGGAGTTTTGGGGAATTGCAGGTGCCAGAGACCATTCCCAACAGCCTTCTCAGGATCTCACCACATCTGAATCCTCCTCCTCTCACCCCAGTGTCCTCAAACACTATCCCAGCAGGATTTGTCCCATCAAACACTCACAGATGCCTGCGTGCAGCACCTGGTCTTTTCCGGGCTGTGGGAAAGACATGACGCAACACTGCCCGCATGTTTCTTGAGCATAAAAACATAAAAAACAACCCCCTAAAACCAGCCAGGTGTATTTTATGATTCCACAGGGCATCAATCGCATAAAGCTCAAAGGGGACCCAGAGTCACGTGCTATGGTCTTAGACAGGCCTCAGAGCCAAAGACCAGCCCTTGCTCCTGTTTTACTTAACCAGGTTTTGTAGGTCTTGGATTTCTTCTGTTCTCATCCCTCCCCATCTCTTCCTTGTAGCAGCAGACAAGAGCCGAGAGGTGGAAAATCAAGTTGTTGTTTAAGCAGCTGCACCAGTTCCAGGATGAGCAGGAACGTCTGCTCCTGATGTGGGTGGAGGACGTGGAGAAGCAGATAGTGCAGACCCAGACAGAGAATGACAGGAAGATCTGCACAGAGATCTCCCACCTGGGCAACCTCATCCAGGAGCTGGAAGGGATGAGCCCACAGCCGGAAAATAAATCCCTGCAGGTGAGAGCGAGGAGCTGGGAAATGGAGTTTGCAATGCTCTAAATGTGCCCTTGAGGTGGTGGTCTCTTCCCCCTCTCCCCAGTCTCTTTGCCTTGACATTTTGAGCGGTTTATTTAGATGCTCGTTTCATGAAGAAGCCATATCATACATTGTATATCAACATCGATGAACTATGCTATGTCATATCCAACCCCTGAAGAGGAGGACCCCAGAATTAGTATTTCATCATCTTGGAAGTGTCCGCCAACTGTTGCCCTCCCAATCCCAGGCAAAGTGAGGGAGATCGATGCACATCTTACACGACTATCACAAGCGCTAGTAAATGAATCCTGGCTTAAGTCCAGGGTGAGGCTACCCAGCATATGACCACACTTTCCCTCCCCAAGAGACCACGTCAGGCAGGATACAGGCAGAAGCAGTCTTTGGAAGTGGATAATATATTCCACCAGCTGCATTTGAGCATTTCTTCTAGCCAGGGACTAGATTGAAGAGACCAAATGGGACACTGGATGAGTACAAGAGGTCCCTGATCTTTCTTGTTGCTGGCACAAGAAAATCTAAACCAAACAAAGCGTGCTTGCAAACAACAGCTGAGGGAGATAAGAGAGATAAACAGGCCTGAAGATCGCTCAATGTTTAATTCCCATCTTCTTTCTCCTTTAGGATGCCAGGAGTGCCTTGACCAGGTACGTGGCTCTCCCTTTCCGCAGGGGACGGTTGTCCCCATCACAGTGTCACAAAGCGGACGGGAATGGGGGAGCAGAAGGGGTTGTCCTCTCTACCAGTGTCCCCAGCACTCAGGGTGAGGAAGAAGCTAGGGAGAAAATGGCCCTGGGGTGAGATCATGTCCCACCACCTTCTCCATTCAGCTGGAGGAAGCCAATATCTACCATCAAGGAGGTTCAGAGCAAGTCTGTGTCCTCCACAGGGACATTGGGACCACTGATATGCCCAGCAATGTCTCAACTTACTCAACCTGATGCTTGGGGAGAAACAAGCTCACCCAGCAGCTTTTCTAAGTAGGGTTTCTATGTAGCTCGTTCAGCAAGGAAGGAATACAAAAGTCTTCTCCTTCCAGGTGTGAAGCAAGGAATTTCCAGCAACTGACAGAGAAGCTTCCCAGAGTGGAAAAAAGACTCAAGGATTTATCTCAGAAAAACATCGTTCTGAAGGAAGCCCTGAGGAAATTCAAAGGTACAAAGGAAGGGGAAAATCTAAACACACTTCTGCAGCTGGAGAGCAGTGGACACTAGCCAATTACCAGCGTAAAGCCCCAGTAAAGGAATGCTAACGATGAGTTACTCAATAACCCTCCTATCTGGGGCTGGAGCTGGAAGAGGGAGGGTAACTGTTCCCAGGCATATTTACACACGTGTCTGAATGCCTGAGTAATGTGAAGGACTAGAGCGAGTCCCTCCCTTTAGCTACATGAAGGAAATGAATCAAATTCTTGATTCCAGTCCTATTTAAACCAAACAGACTGTAGGTAATGTCTAGTGAGGGAGTCAACATGCAAAGTCAACGCAATGCAAATGGATGGTTGTGTATACATAGATAAGCCCTGAAAGAGCTATTTTGAGATCATTCTCCATGTCCAGATAACTGTCCCATTGCCGCCTCTGATCTCCGATTAGTAATTGGTGCAGTCAACTCTGAATTAAAGAAATATCCTCATAAAGCGGGTCATATAAAGGTCCATCTGTCCATGAGCTGAATTTGTTCACCTGCTGATTTTGCTTGTTTTACAAAGGGAAAAGCTCACCCTCTCATATTTACCCATGTCTAATACACTCCCTCTCCCCCATAAACAAACTAACAACTCTTCTCCTCTCTCCTTCCAGAGAGTCTCCCACCTGAACTGGATGTGCAATGGGGTAAGTCTCAGGAGACTGGAGGTATACTGGGGTGAAAAAGGGGACTCAAAAGAGAAAAAGACAGCAAAACCAGGGAATTCACACTTTCCTGGTGGGTGACAAGATGAATTCCTATTCCCATTCAATCGCAATTAAAAATAGTACAAATCATTAGAGCCTTTAAATAGACCTGTATGGCATAATTTATGAAGAAAGCCTTTGGTCGGGCCAAGATTTCATTCCTGGAAAAAAACCCAGGAGGGTGCAGATGGAGAGGAATATCAGTCACCTTCCCTCTGACACGCTGTTTTTCTTCTCTCCTGCTTTCCTTCCCATCAGCAAACGTGACTCTGGATCCAGACACAGCAAATCCCCACCTCATCCTCTCTGAGGACCGGAGGAGCGTGAGATGGGATGAAACGCCACAGAATTTGCCCAACAATCCCCAGAGATTTGATACCTACTGCTCCGTGTTGGGTTGCGAAGGCTTCACAGTGGGGAGGCACTACTGGGAAGTGCAGCTGGGGAGCAGGGGATTTTGGGCTGTGGGAGTGGCGAGAGACTCGGCGTGGAGAAAGGGTTGGATTAACCTTGACCCTTCCCAGGGGATTTGGGCTGTTGGCATCTGTGGGGACAGGTTTCAAGCTTTCACCTCCTTCGAAACAGTCCAGACTCTGAACGGGAGGCCAAGGACTATCCGGGTCTCTCTGGATTACGAGAAGGGACACGTGGCTTTCTTCGATGCTGATAACGAAACCTTGGCTTTTGCTTTTCCTCCGACTTCTTTCAATGGAGAGAAAATCCTGCCTTTCTTCTGGGTTTGGGAGTCCAGGATCCAACTGACTCCCTGAGACAGGATGGGCAGCAAGATGGACGTTTTATGCTCTCGACAAGCCTTTGGTTTGATCCAGGAAACCACACTATATTTCAGGACTCTACAGACAGTAAAGAATAAAGTGGAGCAAATGAGTCCCGGTGTCCGCTTTGAATCTCATTCTCATGGGGTTTTTCAAGAGCAGCAGATTGAGAAGGGATCATCTTGGGCAGACCTCTGGATTTTTTTTTAACATTTGGGTACTCTCCCGGATATTGCTAGGGAAAATCACCCTGGGACAAGCAGGAAAATGAAGCGTGCAATTTGTGCAAGAGCCCCTGGCACACCAATTTCACTGCTTGAATCCCTCCTACTCCTCTCCCATCCTTTCCAATTTTTCCTTACCTTGACATTCAATAATGTTAACTGTTGACATTTCTGTGCCTTAAAATATATCTTGGCCTTTTAATCATTAAAGGACTGTTCCTGGATATCTGCAAACTTGCGACGATGAGGAATTAAAAGTAAACATGTGATTCAAAGTAATTTCTGCCTTGTGTGTTTTTTGGTAGGTTTTTTTTTTTTTTTGGTTGGTTGTGTTTTTTGGTTTGTTTGTTTTTTCCCTGTGGGTTTTCTTTGAGAGGTGCTTAAAATAACTGGAGGAAGGAAAAATCATCCTCGATCCTCTCTAAACCCCACTGCACAGGGAGATGATAAACCTGAGTTTTCTGCGCTGTCAAACACAGCAAATCTGTGGAAATAGAGGTGGTGAGAAGTTAGCAGCGATCCAGGAGTTGGAGTAATTTGCAGCTCGGTTAGATCCCGACTCAATGTGTCAGGGTGTGGGTGTCAGAATTGGGAATGAACTCATAGAGATGGGAATGCTCCTTTTGGTGTTGGCTCCACGTGATCCCTGACTTTAGTCAAGCAAGAGACTGGAAGCAGGGATTCAGATGAAGGTCCATCAAGTCCTTGTCCTGTCCCCAAATGTAGATGCCTAGGAAAGCAGATAAAAACAAGGCAAGGATGACTATGGCCCCAGGAGCTCCGTTTAAGCAGTCTAAATGGATAATTAAAGAATTAAAAGGTTATAATGAGAGACATGGAGAGATTTTATGTTTGACTCTGTCTTCTCTCTAACCCTGCCGGGCAGTTGCAGACAGTGATTTGATCCTTCTCCTTTCCAGGCTGGATAAACCCAATCTCGCCCCATCCATCCTGGGCTTCAGTTTGGTGGCCTGACATTGTCTGCCTTGTACTGGGAAGCTCCAAACTGGTCCCCATATGCAGATACAGCCTCACATGTGCTGATGGCGGGGAGAAGCCCCTCCACTCTCCACTCTTGTTAATGCAGCCCTGTATGGGATTGATATCTTTGGTGCATGGTTCCACCCCTGACTCAAGGACAACTTGTCACCCCAAAAGTCCTGTTCCATGGCTGCTGCTGGTGCAAAGAGGGTATTCTCACTCCAAATTTCATGAGATTTCTCCCCAGTCACTTCTCCAGCCTGTCCTGATTCTGCTGAAGAGCAGCCCTGCCCTCCAGCCTCCTATCTACTAACTCACATCTGGCTCAGAAAAATCAGCTGAACCGAAACCGGTGGGAGGCTGGCAGGAGGCGAGGAGGAAGCATCGTGCATGCTTGCCTTTTTCTCACTCCTCTTCGAGCCTCCCATGCCTCCATTTCGTGGCGTTAGGACTGGGGGTTGATTTCCCCCGTTTGCAAGAAGAAATCGGCCGAGCCAGAAGAAGGAACATCCTCTTCTTCTTCCTGCAAAGCAAAGCTCACTTGGAGGTAGGTTGTGAAGAGCCATGGCTGTGCAGAGCCCAACGGAAAGCCTGCATAGCGAAGCCTCCTGCTCCATCTGCCTGGGTTATTTCCAAGACCCCGTCTCCATCCACTGTGGCCACAACTTCTGCCGGGCGTGCATCACCCGCTGCTGGGAAGGGCAGGAGGCACATTTCTCCTGCCCACAGTGCAGGCAGACGGCTTTGCAGAAGAGTTTCCGTCCTAGCAGAGAGCTGGCAAATATTGCCGAAATTGCCAGGCAGCTGAGCCCGCGGGCAGGAGGAGGAGGAGCGGCAGGATGGGAGAATTTGTGCGGGCAACACCAGGAAGCTCTGAAGCTCTTCTGCAAGGTGGACCAGCAACCCATCTGCGTGGTGTGTGACAGGTCCCAGGCTCACTATTTCCACACTGTAGTCCCTGTTGAGGAAGCTGCCCAGGAATATAAGGTAAAGCCTGGGGATGTGCTTGCACCTCCCCACCTCACAGAAAATCCCTTTCCAGGGGTGACGTGCAGCTGTTCAGGTGCATCCACTCTCCATGGTGCAGCTGCAAACGGGGATCTTTGGGTGCCGCTTACCCACGTGCTTCCTGTTTGCATTTTGCTGCATGGACATTTGGGGTGGTTTTTTTACAATGTTTCTATCAGGGTTTTTCCCTCTCCCTCTTGAATTTATTCACCTTTGCCAACAGCCTGGGAGAATAAAAAGAATACCTTGTTAGCCTTTTTCCTCTTTGAACTCCGATATTGACTCAACTGTACTGAAATACTGACAATGATAAATAATCAAAACGTGTAAAAATGCTAAAGAACTTTTTTTCCCATGGTTACATCAGCCATTGAGGGAAATTTTGCATATTTGTTCCTCTATTCACTGTTCCTTTGGTTTCGAATGCAGAGAAATAACTTTTTCCTGTCTCTTCCCCTTCTCTGCTCCTTTTCTGTTTTCCTGCTGATCCAAACCTGTTTTCATCATCTTTCTTACCAAAAAATCAGGCACTTGGCAGAGCCGTGCAAACACAGTGCAACATCGTGCAGCATTAACAGGAGGAAATCCTTGCTGCAAGATGTTGCTGATGCTGAAGGTTTCTATGCGTTCCAAAAGCACTTCTATAAATGCACACTAAATAAATCCACTGAGGGTTATTAAATACAGAGATAGTTATCCCAGAGCCACCAATTTCTGGAAGCTAGGAGTGTTTTTGAGGGAAATCTCACTATGCGCTTATCTCACCCTTACATACTTCCTGGGACATGGGCTGTTGATTACTGTTGGTGTTTTGCTCTTCTGCAGAATTTTTCCCCGCGCTTGCAGCAAGGTTGGTGCTTGCAGGTTGCATTTTCTTTGCGCAAGTCTTCAGAGCAGCATGGGTCACTTGTGGACCTTCCTCCTCCTCCAGTTTTACTCCTTGCAGAGGAGCCAGTGTTTAGGCAAAGCTTCTCCCATCTAAGATGAGAGCAGAAGAGAAAAAAGGGATTTTTTCATTTTCTCAGTTCCAGGAACATCTTTACTTTTTCCTCAGGAAGAAATCCAAGCCTGCCTACAGGCTTTAAAGGAAGAGAGAGAAAAATACCTGGAAAGCAGAAAAACCGGAGTGAGGAAGAACTCATACCTGGTAGGTGCCCTCCAGCAGGAGCCTGGGGGAGGATGGGTCTCTCCACCCACCCCGGTATTGCTGGTGTATTTTGAGGCCGGATCTTGCATATTTGGTTTGCAGCACATTGTTGGGCACCAGCCAACCCTGTGTTTATCTGCTGGGGTTTCACATCAGCTGGAGCCTGCACCGGGGAGATAACATTGCAGCTCCTCTGCAACGGAGCTGGGGGAGCAGACAGTCCCCAGCCTGGTACAGAGAGATGGGCTGGAAGTCCCGTCCCCCCCCCCCCCAAATTCTATAGATCTCTCTCTTATAGAGCCCAGTTGAGGCATTTTTTCATTTTGCTTCCAGGCTAAGCATCCTGAATAGTCCCTGCTACTACCTAAATCCCCAGCAAGGCAGTTTGCTGTTAAATTCACCCTTGTATTGACTGAATATCACTGAGGACAGGGTATCCTGAGATCAACCTGGTGGTCTTGAAGCACTAATCTGTTTTTCTTGGGGGTGGTAGGATTTTTCTGTAGCCCCCCATCATCTCCTGCCCATCTTGCAGAGCTTGACCTGAGGCTACCGTGATTCTTTCTGCGAAGGTCTGGGGATGTTGCAGCCCCACAGACTGCATCAGCCTCAGACATGTAACATTAATAGAAACTAGAATGATGTAAAAATAATCCATGAGAGATGTTTTTGCCAGTGTTTCAGTAGCTAGAGTCATAGACATGGCTGCGGCATGCCTTCTGCTGCACAGGGAGGTCTTCTGACCCTTGTTCATCCCTGTTGCCCTCATCTCTGATCCTGGCAGGAGAAAACCAAAAATGAAGGAAAGAAAATAGTGTGTGAATTCCAGCAATTGCATCGATTTTTGAAGGACCAAGAGCGCCTCCTCCTGACTCAGCTGGCAGATCTGGACAGGGCCATCACCAGGGTCCAGGAGGAAGCAGTGGCGAAGGTCTCAGAGGAGATGTCCAATCTCGACACCCTGATATGGGAGATGGAGGGGAAATTCCAGCAACCGGCAAGCCAATTCCTGCAGGTGAGAGCCCAAATCATAAGGGCTGGTGGGGAAAGGAGGGATAGAGCTAAGCCTGAGACCTGGGAGCCCAAATTCAGCCCCATGGGACCTCCCTGGTGTCTTCTAGCATTGCTGCAGATGGGATCTTTGCTATTGCATTGCCAGAAAAATATATAACTTTTGTTAGAAGACGCAACACGTGTTGCTCCTCTTCCACAACTGTCTCTCCTCTTTCTTCGCACCTTTAGGACATCAGAAGACTCTTGAACAGGTAACATGGCTCCTTCTCACTTTTCCAACACTCTGATGCTTGGAGAGGTCTGGATGCCACCTGGGTGAATCCTGAGGTCGGGGTTTCGAACCAGATGGATGCAGTTGATAGCTCAGCCTCCCGCAACGGTGCTTTGTGTTCAGAAACATCCATTCAGCGACTGCCTGGGGGAAACAAACTGCAAAGAAACAGGGCAGGGAAATGGGGGATTTTATTTGCTAATGGATAAGTATCCTCAGCCCACCCCATAGCTTCTTCTGGATTATTTAATGAGAACAAAACGAGCAATCAAATATATCACACATGGGTTTTTTTGTCCTCTTGTTCTCTCTTTGCAGTTGTGAGATGATGAAGTTCAGCCCTCCGGTGGAGATTTCCTCCCATTTGGAAAGAAAACTCGAGGACTTTGTTCAGAAAAACATCCTCGTGAGAGGCACGCTGCAGAAATGCCAAGGTACCGAGCAGGGTTAGGAGAAGGCACCTTGCCTTGTGTGCCTGATATCTGGGAGAAACTGGGTTCTTGTGTGCTGGCTGCTAATGCAAAACCCACCTAGTAACTGTTGTAAATAAATGCAGCTAAAATTTTTAACTAAAGAAGGACACTGACAGTTTTTCCTGGGGCAAATATAGTTGGGAAGTGGAGAGGAGAGAAAAACAAGCTCAGCAAAGGAGCCTCCTCTCCCACGTCCCAGGTGAAAAGCAAATTCAAACAGAGCTGCTGGTGCACTTGTTCCCATCACTTCCAAGCTGGTGGGAAAACTAAAGCTCATGAGGGTACGAAGCCAAGGAGGGGATGCTACAACAGGGGGAGAAATCTGTTGCAGTGTCTCTTGGAGATGAGTTTAGCTTGATCAGGAGGTTCATCTCCCCTGGCTTTGGAAGAATTGAGTAGCTATCACAGCATCAATACCTGCACCAGAGCAAGTCAAGCCCGAGCCTTTGCATCCAGCCAAGCCCTCACACACTTGATATTTCCCCTCCCAAGTCTCCATTTTAGCTGTTTCGCCTCCCCAGCCTGCATGATAAAGCTAAACTGCAACCAGTTTGCCTGACGCACAAATCTGACACTGCGAAATCTCTCTCCTCTTTAGACAGCCTGATGTTTAAATTGCAAGAGCCAAGTAAGTCGATGGTGGTGGGTGGGAGAGACTGGGGCTTTGGCTTGTGGAAGAAATTCCCATGGAAAAAATAACGCAATATCCCCAGGGAGGGGAAGGGAAGGGTGACGGCATCCTGATGTTGATGCTCCTGGCGTATCCAGGGGCTGAGATATGGTCCTAATAAAGTGAAATGCGCCTCTGGGACCCAAAGAAAAAGAACACCCGAGAAGAACATTTGCGCTTCCCCTTCCCTCCCCATGAGTTTCCCCCCACATCCCTTCCCCATGCCTCTGCTCCATACTTTGTCCTCTCCCCCGTCACCTTCCACTCGGAGGCATCTCTGCTGGGGCACCCCAAGGCTAGCCCCAGACCTGCCCATGCCCCCCATGAAGCATTCAGAGTTGGGAGAAGCAGGAGAACAGGGCTGGTCCAAGATGCTGGGAGGAAAAGAAACCTCTCCAGCCTCTCCTGGGGCCAAGCCCTACCTCCAATACTTTGGTTCTCTCTCTGTCCTGCAGCCAATGTGACCCTGGACCCGGCCACAGCTCACCCCAACCTTCACCTTTCTGAAGACCAAAAGCAAGCCAGGGGCCAGCTGATGCAGCAGGACCTTCCAGACAACCCGGAGAGATTTGACTTTGAACCCTGCGTGCTGGGCTGCGAGGGTTTCACCTCAGGGAGGCATTTCTGGGAGGTGGAGGTGGGGCAGGGAGGCGTCTGGGCCCTGGGGGTGGCCCGAGCATCGGTCAAGAGGAAAGGACTGATGAGCCTCACCCCCAAGGAGGGGGTCTGGGCGCTGGAAGCTTATCACTCTCTCACATCCCCCCGCACCAACCTGCGCCTGAACCCACTTCCCAGGAGGATACGGGTCTCCCTGGACTATGAAGGAGGGCGGGTGGCATTTTTCAGCACAGATGATGACGCTCCCATCTTGGTTTATACCAGAGCCTCGTTCAATGGGGAGAGGGTCTTCCCCTGGTTCAAGATGGGGATAGGGGCTCGTTTGCAAGAAATCACCCAAACCCTACCCTCAGAGGACCAGTCAGTGACTGGGCACCTGATGTCGCCTCTGGACTGGGTAGGATTCAAGTCTCCCCTCCGAATTTGCCCTTGAGATGTCTGTTAATCAGGCCTTAACGAAAGGGACATCTCCTGTGTGATGCCAGCAGTTTGCTGTGGTTCCTCAGAGCATCTCGCTGAGAGAACTTGCTGCTCCTCTCCCATGTCCACATCCATTGTGAGCTTTGGGATGGCACCTGTATGGCAAGGATGGGGAGATGGGACATCAGCAGACAGCAGTGAGGAGAGAGGAGCAGCCGGGATGAAGTGATGGAGTCAGCACATCAGAGGAAAGGGAACATCAAGATGTTGATAAAGGATGGAGAACACTCAGGACTTTCAAGTGTGTGGTCTTTTTAAATAGATTTTGCTTCTAATGGAGTGAATACTCCTGTTTGTATCTTTTTCCAAAATGTTTTCCTTCTGATATTAATTGCAAGGCAGATCCAGAGTCTGTTCTGCCAAGGGAGGTGGCCTTTCACTACAAAGCGGCTTGGTTTGGGGAGCTGGTCTCTATGTCTGTCTATATTTCTGATGTTTATTTTAAATAAAAGAACATTTTGTTTTGCACTCTCCACTTTCTGCCTTGCTATGGTTGTATTATTCTCAATTTCTTAGCTTTTGGGTCAGCAAAATTAAGAAAAGCTGCACGGAATGGGGACACCTTGCTTACTTTTCCACCTTCTCGTGGTGCACATCCAGTCATTCAAGCTCCCTTTACAGGCTTTGAAGGGACACAAACCCACCTGGAATGCAATTCTCCACACCATTATACATGTCCAGCTTCCTGGATAACTCCCAAGAAAAGCCTGTTTCTCCCTGTTGACTGTTTGGGAGGGACAAGATGGGATAAATCATACCAGAGGCTCCTGTGGCTGTGCTGGTTAGATATTCATCGATTACAAAAGCAGCTGGAGTGGATAGGTGAAATAAAAGTTCTAGCATTTTCACCTAACTCACCTGCATCGATTCCCTCAAAACCTGCTGATTTTCTTCCGAGAAAACCCAAAAGAGGAAGAGGCATCACCGAAATAAATACACATTATTGATTATAAAACTGAGAAGAGGAACCAGAAGCAAGAGTGGGAGGGAACGGGTGATGTTAGGCTCAGAATAACAGATGAGATATGAATGGGCACCCCGTGATGAAGCTCCATCTCACCATCCCCACGGGTCCCACTGTGGACAAACTTACGAGCAGTATTTCGGTGCTGTTTGTCATGCTGTGACATCTTCCCTCCATCCATGCTCTTCAGTCATCACTGTCACTTGGTCCCATCAGTTGGGAAAGATGGGGGATCCCGCTGCAGGATAGACATCAGCTTTCTTCAAAGCCAACCTGAAATCACTTCAGGAGCTCAAGCAAGAGGATTCATTTAAAAAATAGGTAATCAGGGCTACTGGGAAAGACTTTTGAGCAAAACCCCCTGAATATTTTTGCTCTTTCTCCCTTCTCATCCCCTTCCCTTTTGTGACATCTCTGACAGGGAGGAGTATGATCCTCCATGTCACCTTGTATGTTGGGTCCCTGTCCTGACACCAGTTCAAGCCTAGCTGGGAAAGGCAGAGGGGAATTCAAATAGACAGACCATCAGTGCAAGATGAACCATAGAAGAAAACCTGGGTGAATCAGGGCAAGAGCTCTTGAGCTGTTCTGCGAGGACACGTTTGTGGGTTGCCGGAGGTCCCCGAAACACTGTGGTCCCACCACACTTCTCTCAGAGGCACCTGCTGAGAAACACAAGACACGAAACACCAGGTCCCAGTAAAACTCTATGCTTTCCGTGGAGCCAGAGATCGATGGTTTTCTGACTCCTTGAGGTCCACAGGTTCCCTTCATGTCTCTGATCTCCATCCAGATCTCTCTCAGCTCCAGCTCTCTACCAAGGTGTCCCTTCACTCTAGAAATATGCAATGCAGATGTCTCCACCCCAGCTGGTTTTCCAGGCTCTTAGTAGACACTTTTAGGGTGTGACTCATTTGCCCAACCGTAGGCACCTAATTTTGAGATGAAAGGAGCTGTGCCCTAGCCGTCAGCAGAGCCTCTCTCCATGGAAGAGCAAAGCAGCCCAACTCAGATGGAGGTGTACCATTAGATGCCAACATTATCTCAATTGCACCCACCTCCTGTGTCTGGCAGGACAGGTTGCCTCCCAACCTGCTCACCCCAGGCCGCTCTTCCCTGGGAAGTGGTTGCAGGGTGTTTTCTTCCAGTCTTGCTGTTTCCAGAGTGAGCGACTCCCCCGTGGCTCTTTCTGATGGGAATAGTTTGCTGGAAATGAGACTTTAACCTCCAAACCTGTCCAAGTGACTGCAGCTGGGGGAGTTCTCTCAGTTGGTAGCCCTTCAGCTGGGTCACAGTGACCCTGTCTCTAAAACTCCCAGTTGCTGCCATGCAAAATAATAATATATATATTTAGCCATGGAGCTTAACAAAGGAGCAGTGGGTTAGAAAGTGCTTAGAAACACTTCCCTGTGAGCTCAGAGCCAGGACAGTGCTTTTCTTGGAGGACATGTAGTGATGAACTGCTATAGGCACATTTGTGGCAGGGGTCCCCCTGTGCCCCTTTATGTGCATTGAGTTCCAGCATCTACAAGGTTCTGGTTGCACACCTCCCTCCCTATTTTCTTACGCTTTCTCCGTCCACGGTCCCATCAAGCCTCAAGAGCTCCTCACCCTTCTGGCAGCCCAAATATCTTTTGTTCCAGCCCTTTTCTGGGAGGGCTGATGGTTTTGCAAGGGCCCAGCCCTCAAAGGAAGGAGACAAAAGCAGCAAGGTGACAGCCCTCAACAGCTCCCCAGGATAAAAAGCTGGAAGATTGACAAGGGAGAAACATGATGCTCCCAGCAGGTTTGGCCAAGGGTGTCATCACCACCCCAGGAGACATGGTGCAAAGAGCCGAATTGCAGGCTCAACATATCTGTGCCGCAGTTTTACACCCAGCACTGGGAAGGAACAGGAAGAGAAAGATCCAGCCCCATCAAAGGGATAAAAACAACAGGTTTTTTTAGTTCACTTCAGAAGAAATTCAGGTGGATATTAAGTTTTCTGAAGGAAGAGAGAGAAGGTCTCAGAGGAAGGACAGCTACCCTGGAGAGCAGAAAGCTGGAGGATCTGGTAGGTGTCAATCTCCCTGACCTCTCAAGTTCCTGGGCAGTAACACACCAACTTCAGGGTCATTTCTTTAGATCCTTTTTGGTTGCTCTGCACCACTGCAAAATAAAAAAAAGTGCAATAATAGCACAGCTTTCTGCCCAAGTTCATGCACGTGTATTTGTGGCTTTTATCAGCAGCTTTCTTCCCAAACCCATGGGGTTTTTTTTCGCATCAGGTTTGATTTTCTTTTTCCACTTGGATTTTTCCAGGAATTCAAGAAAATTTAGTAGAGATTTGGGTTCACAGGTGATCTCTTCCTGTGGGAAAATGCCTGTCCATGAATTCCCCATGGTATTTCTCATCCCATTGCTCCTTCATTTGCATCTTAAAAGAGAAGGACAGAAGCTGTGCCCTGGCAGATTGAGCTCACATTTTAGGCACGCTGCAGGTCCCAGGAAAACATGAGCTCTTTTTGCTTTCACAGCTGGAAGACCTGAAAAATGAGATTGAGAAGAGGCAGGCAAAAAATACCACCAAATTCTCAGAGATTTCCCAGCTGGACACCTCAACACAAAGGCCAGAAGAGAAGAGTCTGCAATCGGTGAGCAAATTCATCCAGGGGAGAATTTACAGCTTTTGAAGGAAAAAATATAGGGAGGGTTCTCCCAGCAGGTAGCTACTGGCTTAATTGGTTGGGCTTTCCTAGTTCCAGTTTACTCCTATTCCCTCCCTAGACATGGAAACCTCAAGGGAATGAGGAGGGAGAGATTTGTAGCCTGGGAAGATGGAAAAAAGGGAATGAAATCACTGTCTGTGTCAGGGAATGGTGAGGGTTAGTGGTTTCCTATGGGACAGGGAAGCTGAGCATGACAGCATCACCAGCCTTCACCCCATCTTTGCAGTACCTGAGAGAGGGGAGCAGCTGAGGGAGCATCAGGTAGGTCCGTGGGCAGGAGGCAGGCTGGGAATACAGCCCACAGTGTGGATAAGCAGGATCCATGACCACATTCCTCCAAGGCATCTTGCAGAAGGACTGAGCTTAAATAGAGCCCCTGGGCCATGGGAGGGGATGTGTGAGGGTCTCAGGTGGGGCTGTTCAGGTCCATTAATGTCTATTAGTGCTGCTGGGGGCCCTGGTAATCTGCAATGGTGTTTATGGAGCAAAGGCAGTGTCCTACAGGTGTCCAGTGAAAGGATAGGGTGCAGCAAGATAATTTTTGTCTAGATTTGGGGAAAAATCCCTAACTAAACAATTAATCATTGCTGTGATTTAAGGAGAAAAAGCTCACACTGAGCTTCCTTTTTTCTTTCTCTCTTCTTTCCCTAGGATGTGAAAAGCACCAGCAGCAGGTACGTGGCCTCTCTGAAAGGCTGTTTCATGAGTTTTTGAAAGGGCAATAACCATGGAGGATAAAACTCATGGGTGGCTGCTGCATACAGTTCTACTTCAGGGAAATTGTGAGAGTCTGGAGGGGTATTTTGGGGACCATCGCTACATGTTCTTCCTAAGGGATTCCTCTCTTGATCACCTCTGAGGATGTGCTGATCAAAGGAACTTTAGTCTCAAAATGACTTCCACATGGCAAAGGCTGGCTTATTTTCACTGCAAAGTCTTGACTCTTCTCTAGCCCAGTCCTCCCAAGCAGGACCTTTCTTATGGTCTACACAAAAAATAAAATAAAAAAAAAATATTAATCCAACAGGGAAATTTGGCCTTTGCTTTCCTTGAGGTTTGGGTTGCCAAGGGGGTGAGGTTAAAAAAACCCCAACATTCTAGCACCACCATCATATCATTTCTGGTGGCATCAGATTTCCTGAAATGATAACAATCACTCTGAAAAGTGTAGGTTGTTTGTTTTCCCCCCCCCAGGTGTGGGAAAGTGACCTTCCAGCTGCCAGTGATTGTTTCTCCGGAGTCAGAAGAAAGAGTCTGTCACTTCTCATGGAGGAACAGTGCTCTGAAGGAAACTCTGAAGAAGCTACAAGGTACTGAGAAGGGCTTGAGGAGGAGGAAAAAAATAGACTAGCCGTATTTTGGGGGGAACTGGAAGAGCTGAGCTGCATTTAGCTCATTCTTGATATACTTTGGGAACAGAAATACTGCAGAGAGAAACCCTGAGATGGAGAGGAGGAAGAGCAAAGGGCTTTTCCTGGTCAGAAAAAAATGACAATTTGATACCCACTTAATGCCTCATTTATCACTCTCTTAATTAGACGTGCTTTGCCCTAATTTCTGAAGGATGCTCATGGATGAGGAATGGGATGTTCTCTGGCTTGACTCTGCTCTCCAGCCTAGCTTTTCCCAAAATTGGCTTCTGCTGAGTATGAGAACATAGGAGCTGTTGTACCTGTTAGATGAAGGTGCACCTAGCCCAAAGTAGCCAAAAACAGATGCTGAAAGAAGAATACAAAAATCAGGGCAACCCAACAAGTTTTCTCAGCCCTGCAACTGGAGCCTCAGCGTAACGCTGGAGGAAAACCCACCCCAGGGCAGAGCCCTTGCCTTGAAACCTAACTATTTTCATGAAACAAATATGGAAATGGATTGACCCAATTCATTGCTCTGTCTTCAGGTTTTAGCTCTTTTATTATTTTTTTTTTCCAATCACATTCTCAGCCGAACCAGTCTGGTCTTGTCCTGTGGTTGACACTTGCTGTAGGAGACAACCTGCTTGAGACTTTGCTGGTTTACATTCCACATCTCTCTCTCTTTTTTTTTTTCTCTCTCCCCATAGCATTTCTTTTTGGCCCAACATAGCCTGAAATCTGCAGGGATTTCTGCATGAGTCTGTTGCCATTACTGTGCACCTTTTCCTTTTGGGTTTTTTTGGGGTGGTTAAAAACAGCTTTTCTGCTTCATGTATAGAACCCTTTCCCTTCTTGGAGATGGTTCCATCCTGGGATTCTTTTGCCCCTTGAATGCCAGCCTAGGTCCTGCTGGCCCCCTCCAAGCCCACCACATCCCTAGGATGCTCAGCCTTGCTTCTGACACCCCTTCCCCCACCCCACAGCCATCGTGACCCTGGACCCCAACACAGCTCACCCCGACCTCATCCTCTCCGAGGACCGTAAGAGCGTGAGACGTGGGGAAGGACGACGGGACCTGCCTGATAACCCAGAGAGATTTGACTACTGGCCCTTTGTGCTGGGATGCCAGGGTTTCATGGCCGGCCGGCATTGCTGGGAGGTGGAGGTGGGGGACAGGGGGGATTGGGCTGTGGGGGTGGCCCGTGAGTCCATCCCGCGGAAGGGACATCTCAGCCTCTGCCCCCAAGGAGGGATCTGGGGAGTGGAGAAGTGGGGGGGACAAGTTCGGGCACTCACCACCCACAAGGTGACCCTCCTACCCCTCCGTTGGGTGCCCCGTCGGGTCAGCGTCCACCTGGACTGCACCGGAGGGACAGTGGCATTCTTTGATGCAGATGAGGGGGGGCTCATGTTCATTTTTTCCCATGCCTCCTTCACTGGGGAGAGGGTCCATCCGTGGCTCTGGGTGGTGGGGGCCAGGTCCCAGCTCAGGCTGTGTCCCTGAGACATGGAGAGAAGCATCTCCACACACTTTTCACAACTGCATGCCTCCTAGGGACCATGAGGAACAGAAGAAAAGGGGACTGTGGCTTTTGTGTTTCCTTCTTACTCATGAAACTGGGGGATTGATGTTTAGGGAGAAGAGATAAACCTGAGAAAAATGAGGCAGGGGAAGCAGCTCTGGAGAGGGGACCCTAGCACATAAAAGTGGAAAATAGTGGGAAAAGCGGGGGGAAAAAATATCAGAGTACAGTAGTAGAAAAGTTTGCCTGATTAAGTATAGATGTCCCCTGGTCACCTCCAAACCAAGGGGTCCCAACTTCACCTTTTTTTCTCCCCAACCTCCAAGAGGGTGCAATTGTCCTAAACCAGACAGTTTCTCCCTTATAAAGGATCCTGGGGTGGTGAGTTCAAATGCAGACATCTGCACTCTGAGTTTCTGATATCAGGTGAGGTTTATTCCAGCCTTCAGCACTGCAATGTGGAGTCTTTACTGATGGAAAGTGCACACATGGCAAAGCTCCTGAACCTCAACTGTTTCTTCTCCAAGAATTGATATTTGAAACCTCCATGATGTAGATCATTAATAATAAAAAATATATTATTCTCTTCTGTGTCTTCCCCTCTGGTTGGGACTGCCAGCAGAAGGAGAGCAGTGTGGCACATGGCTTCCAGGAATGGCCTTAGGTCATCTGCATGGGGCTTGTGGACCTTTCTGGGTGCAGGCACAGTCAAGGTTTTTGTGCCAGTACCAGGAATGGTATTTAATCACATTCAATCTTTGATCTTATGATTCTATCAGACTCATTTAAGTTGGAAAAGACCTTTAAGATCATCAACTCCAACATTAACCTAGCACTACCATGTCCACCACTAAACTATGTCCCTAATCATCACATCTACACCTCTTTTAAATACCTCCAGTAATGGTGACTCAACCACTTCCCTGGGCAGCCTGTTCCAGTGCTTGACAAAAAAAAAAATCAACCAATACTCCAGTCCGAGCTTGAACTTGACACCCAGAAGCAGCAAATAACCAGACAGAAGAGCATTACAGCATGTAAATCTTTTTACTTCATCTAAAACCATAAGAGGAGAGAGGAGCAGTCAAGCTGGTGCAAGACACTGTGGGGCAGATGTGGCTCCATTTGTCAGCCACTGATGCCCCAACTTGGGCATTAAAATTTGGGACCCTGTGGGATCACTGAGAATGGAAAGAGGCCAGAAAGGCCAGATAGGAAATTAGTAGACAGAAGTCATCCAAAGTGCTGGAAAGAGAGATGTTTGGGATGTAAATCTTGTGTTTAGGGTAAGAAAGGAGAGCTTCAGGGACACAATGTGATCTGGGATCCCTCACTCCACACCAAGAACCAGGGATGAACACTTTCCCCTTTAAATGAAGCTGCTGGGAAAGTGAATATCAAGGCCCTCTTATCGGCATCAAAAAATGCCACTTGACCCTTCTCATAGTCCAGAGAGACCCGGACCCTTCTGGGGACCTGGATCTGGTATAGCGGGATACGGTCAAGGGAAGTCAGAGCCCAAAACTGACCTTCACATAGCCCCATAGACCAGAGCTCCATCTCAGGGCTCACAGCAGCATCTTCCCTCCTCTTCAGGGACTCCCTGGCCACCCCCACGGCCCAGGAGCCTTGGGGTGTCACCTCCACCTCCCAGCAGCATCTCCCTGATGTGATGCCCTCGCAGCCCAGCACACAGGGATCAATGCCAAACCCCTCAGCAGATGGGTCCTGCTGGGCTTCTTCCCACCTCACGCTCCTCCCGTCCGCTGACACAATGAGCTGGGGATGAGCTGTGGCTGGATCCAGGGTCACCTTCACTGCAAGGGGAAGAGAGCAGAGCATCAAAAGGAAACCAAAGCATTTCCCATGGCTTCGGGTTCCGACTCCCTTGCTGCACAATCAGACACTGGTGGTTTTCCCATCCCACAGGACCCAGGCAGAAGAAGATTCCCAAGGGAGCAAGAGCACAAGACCTGAGGCAGATTAGGAGGAGATCCCTACCCTTTTTTGTGGGGGGAAAAAAAAAGCCAAACTAAGTATTTGTTCCCTGAACATACTGACATGAGGGGCAGACTCAGTCTTCATGCAGCATAGCAGCTCCACTGAAAGAAATTAATCCATCACCACATTGTTGTGAGCATTCCCTCACTCCTTATGGTGTTCCCCCCCACCCTTCATTGTTTTGTTCAGATACAGCAGCATCTTCCTCAGATGATCCTTCAACTCATGACATCCCATGATAGGCTCAGCCTTCCCTTGGTCCTTCCAACTCCCTCACCTCCAGGAAATGTGGACTTACTCTTTTCAGGCTGTTCAAACATCAGGATGTCTAAAGAGGGGAGAAAAGAGACATTCATTGATATAACATGCAGGTATCAGCATGGGCATGAAAACAAAGAGGTTCTGCCACACTGAAACCACCTATATAATCACAGTAATAATATAATTTATGCTCACACAGGTCCATCTCCCTAGCCCAGCCCACACTTAATACCTTGGAAGCTCCTCAGAGTCTCTTCTAGAGCAATACTTTTCTCCCTGAAGTGATTGATTTTCTTTTCCAGCTCTGGAAGAAGCAATGTGGGCTGCTGGAAATTTTCCTGTTCAAACCTAGAGATGGATAACAGAAAGAGGTGAGGATGCATCCCTTCAGAGAGAGACACCAAGAAATCTTTTGCGCACACCTATAGCTCAGAGGAGCTGGTGCAGGCTTTAATAAACCTGCTGCACGTTCAACAATGAGTAGAGACACCTTTGCTCAGAGCCTCTGTCCACAAAGCCAAATATTTGGCTTTTGGGGGAGGTTTTGTAAAGGCTTTCTTGTACCTGTCATAACACAAGGTCCAACCTCCCTCCCCAGCTTGGGATGGAAGGAGAAGCCCAGGAAGCCCCATACCTGCTCAAGGTGCCTCTGATATCCTGGAACGGAAAGAGAAAACTCAGTGAATGGGTCTTAGCAGCAAAACATCTACTGAAACCCCAACAGCATGGATGTGCCTTTGGAGCAGACCGCAGCCTGGGTTTGGCTGTGTCATGGGGCAATACTCCAAGCCAGAAAATAATAGCCTGGACCCAGGTGGTGATAACCTGTCTCCATTCCCTTCATCCTCACCTGCAGGAATTTGCTTGCTGGTTGCTGGCACTTCTCCTCCATCTCCTGGATCAAGGTATCCAGATGAGATATCTCCTTTGTCAGACTAGTGATGTTTTCTTCCTGCATTTTCTCAACATCCCTCTCCAGGTCTCCCAGCTGAGCCAGCAGATGATGTGCATGGTCCTCCAGAAAGAGACGCAACCCTTCAAACTTGGAGAAAACCCTCTGCCGCTCAGCTTCGGTCTTCTCCTGCAAGGAGGAGACACAAGGGAAGAGGAGGGTGGAGAAGGATGCAGCAAAGTCCCATGTGTTCCAGTGGCTGCCCACCTGGAAAGAGTCAGTGTCTCAAGTATATATATATGTATATATAAAGGATATAGGATATTTTGCTTTCCATTCAGCAGTCGAGTCCCTGGCAGGGTGCCAGTCTCTGCCTGTTATTTTTTTCCTACAATATGGAGAAAAGTCAGGTAGCGGTTGGTTTGGTACCTGGAAAGGGACTCCGGCCCCAGGGCAGGGCAGGATGACCACCATCACATCCAAAGCCAAAGGGAGACATCCAGACCTCCAACTCTCCTGATAAAAACACTTACTAAGTATTCCCAGTTTCTCTTCATTTCCACCTCTCGAATCCCCAGGAGTTTGTCTCTGTCTTCCTTGAGGGCTTGCAGATGAGCCTGGATTTGTCCCTGAGGAAGGAAAAAATAAAGACCTCATGTTGCTGGAGAGTGGGACAGACTAAAAAAAATACTCTGGGGAGGGAATTGTACTGTGGCCAACTCCAGAGTTTCTCCTTGTGTCCTGCTTGGTCTAGAAGGATCCTGAGCTTAAGGCCTAGGAATGCTTTAAATGGAAATAAATGCCACATATTGGAAAAAGTTTTCTGCACCAGCCCTTGCCTGCATTGGATCCTTTTTCTGAGCTGATTTAATTCACTGATACAGCAAGAAAACATCCCCTTTTTTACTGGCCCATGCTGCTGCTCGTTTAGAGAGCATCTTGTGATCAGAAGATGTCCGGTAAGCACCAGAGCTGGACAAAGGCTTGAATATTGCAGCAAGGTAGATGGGATTAAGACCTCACCCCTTCAAGCCACAGAGCATCAGGTTCTCAGATGAGAACTGAGACAGCAGAAGCACCGGTGCATGGTCTGTGCTGTCATTTTGAAACAGGTCAGTTTGGTTTGGGGGAAGAGCAGATGCAAACACCCAGAAGGGGACAATACTTCTGCCCAAAGCCTACTTCCCTGAGTGAGGACAAGATGTTTCAGAGCCTGACGATAATATGCCATGAGGGGAACATCAAGCCCTGATGGTGCTGCTCTGGCTCCTAGTGCACATCTAGATGAAAAAAAAAAATTTACCTTGTATTCCTGGACAGCATCCTGCACAGGAAGCATCGTGTGAGCCCGATGCGCTCGGGACTCCCGGCAGATCACACAGATGATGGCTTCATCATCTTTGCAGAAGACTTTCAGAGGCTCCCGGTGCCTCTCACATCCTTCCTCCTCAACGGTCTCACCTCTGGCTGCCTGCAAACTCAACCGCTTGGCTATTTCAAGCACCCGTGCCAGCTCCCGGCTGGGCCGCAAGTTTCTCTCCGGTGCAGTCTCCTGGCACTGTGGGCAGGAGAAATTCACCGTGCACCACTCCCAGCAGCGGGTGATGCAGTCCCGGCAGAAATTATGACCACAGTGGATGGAGACGGGGTCTCTGAAATACTCCAGGCAGATGGGGCAGGAGGCTTCACTGGTGAGCTCTGCGGTGGGGCTCGGTGCAGCCATGAGGCCCTAGATGCAAGCTGCAAGACTGTGGCCACTTTCATTTTCCTCCGAGCGAGGGAAAGGCGTTTCCCTTCCTGCCGCCCCCAAGGTGGGCAGAGCCAGAGCTGAGCCTGGGTGGGAAGGGAGAGAGCAGGTGATGGCCAAAGTCCTCCTGGTTGCATCCCCCAGGGTGGTCCCCGTTCCCAAAAAGGCTGGTATCTGCAGTCTGTATGAGTTGCCCGGTACCCACAGCCTGGCAAGGAGGAAGGATGGGGAAAGGGAGCCCTGCCAAGCCTGTGTGTATGCGACCCACATCCTGGAAGGGGGCTGGGCATGAAAGCAAAGAGGATTTGGGGAGAGGGCTTGGCATGGAAAAGATGGGGGAGAGCATCCATGGAAAAGATGAGGCTGAAGAAGGTTTGGGAAGGAGGTTGCATATCTCGGGGGAGTGAAGGAGGACGAATGAAGCATGGGGGCTGAGGGCCACCTGTGTGGAGTGGAAGAAGGGACCCAGGATAGGGAGAGGGTCTTGTCCTCCCCTTGGCAGCAAATCAATGCTCCTGGCAGACATAGGGCCAGTATCGGTTCTGCCTTTGCAGTAAACACTGCCCAAGGTGTGGGGGGGGAAGCAGAAAAGAGAGACAGGACCCCATCCAGCTCCCTCTGATCCTGAGAAATTTGCAGCCACCTCCCCCCACTTCCGTCAAATCGTCCCTCCAGCTTCAGGCATTAAACCACTCCCACCCTCTGCATTGCAAATCAGGATCAATTCCCCAGTCCCGGCTTATTAGCATAGTATTTCTCCAGGTACTGATAGATGCTGGCACCCCAGGGATCCCATTTCCAGCACAAAAGGGGCTGGATGCCCCAGGCAAAAGCAACCTTGCTCCCTGTTGGGAAGAGCAACACTTAGTCCTTACGCTCCTCTGGGAAAGTCTTATCTGCGCCAGGGGGGCTTTGAACTTCCTTATCATTTGAACCATCCTTTTGATCTGACCCATTTACAGCTTTGCCATCACTATCCTGCCCTCTCCACAGTCGGGCATCAACCAGGCTGAAAACAAGTAATTCCTTTCCCAAGGGACCTATTTTTCAGCCCAAACAGTTCCCTCATCTGGCTGATCCCATGAAAGTAAGATCTGCAGGAAAAAGCACCCCTTTCCCTGGTCTGTACCTAGATTTAACCCTGAAACGGTGGGAAAAGAAGGCAGGAGCAAAACCACACAATGCAAAGAAAAAATTGAGGCGGGGTGGTTTGTGCCTGATGGTTAATTGTGGTGGCCTCCAGCCCCATATCTATGCCTCAAAGCAATTAAGCAGAATCCCACAGAAAACCGTTTACTACTAATTTTCCTCTTCCACTTGCACGGAGGCATTGAGCAAATGTCTTCCTCACCTTCAAAATAAAACCTCCAGCTCCCTCTTGAGACCACACTCACTAATAGTCCCTGTTGATTACACACAGCCAATTAAGAGCTTGTTTGGAGAGGGATGTCACTATTTGTAACCTGTCTTATACCCAACCCAGTTCACTGCTTAAAAAGCTGTAACGCAAGGCTTTAGTTGTAAAAAAAAAATAAATAACACACCAAACTCACCTTTAGGAGCTGAGCCAGGTAATCCACAAAGTCAAATCAAGCCTTTAGTGAGTTTTGCCTTAAGGTTTAAATCTGATATTGAGGAAAACAGGTACACTTAAGTATCCCATGTTTCCCTCCTCTATGGCTTCGTTGCTATTTAAGATCAAGTTCAGCAAGCGATGCTTTACCCAATTCTCAGTCTCTCCCTCGGCATACATACTCCTCACCCAAATCTTCCTCCCCCACCAATGATGAGATCAAACAACCCCATATTTTCTCGATCCTGGGAGAGGCAGCACCAAACCTCTGCTGAATTTTCTCAGGGGATAAAATTCCCTTACCGAGGGCACCAGAGCAATGAATCATGAAGGGTCCACAGCCATACACAGATACTCCTCCAAGGCAGCTTGCAAAAGGACTGTGTGCCAGGACTGAGCTTAAATAGAGTCCCTGGGCCATGGGCAGGGAGTGGGGGGTCCCAGGTGGGGCTGTTTGGGGCCATTAATGCTCATCAGCGCCCCAGGACTTGGCACAATCAACTGACATTGATGGGTTTGGAGAATCCAAGATGCTTTTCCAGGCACATCAAGCTCTGCTTCAAGCCCAAAAGAAGTCACAGCAAAGAGTAAAGCCGCTGTAAGCAATTGCTGGGAGATTACTCTGATTATGTGACTCATAGAGGTAATTGGGGAGGAAAGGTGGCTTTTGGCGCTGGGGCAGAGGTGATGATGCTGTCAGCATTTGTGGGGCAGCAGGAGGAAGAAGGACAGGAGAGAAAGAATGTCCTAAATACAAAAGTCAAAGTCAAGCAGTCCCTCAGGGGTATTCACCCCAACATCAGTCTCTCTGCACATCTCATTCCCCAATAAATCAGCCCTTAACTCCAGATTAACACTGAAAAAAAGTGACCCAAGCATGAAACCGTACCACAGGTTTCAGTCTGAGTGTTCGTGTGCGCAGAGTGTGGCACCGGAAAATCGTGACCCGTGAAAACACTTGCAAACAAATAACGGCAGGTGCATTATTTACTGATGTTCTCAGAAAACATGTCACTTTGTTACCCAGCCTCAGCCCAATGCAAATAAGTCCCGTTCGCTTCAGCACGCAAAGGGCTTTGGACCGGGAGCGCTCCTTCCACATGCCACAGGTTGGCGGTCCGTGGGATTGAGTAATTTAGGGATTTTTTTTGTCTAAGAGGAAGAACGACGTTGCTGTCCCTCCACAGAGCCACAGAGCAGAGGAGAGGAGGACATTTACCACTTTGGTGTTATAAAACTCAATTTGGGATGAGGTCTTGGTAGATTTGGGGGCTTGTTGCTACAGCCTGACGTGAGAAGCTTTGCAGAAAAACCAGAGATGCTGAGGCTTTTAAAAACTGATGCACAAAAAGCAGGGGCAGGCTCATGGGGTGAAACCACATTTATGCAGGCAGACACCCAACTGACCATGCAAGGTCAGAACAGCTGGATTAAAGTGACATTGCAAATCGAAATAAACAGCCGTGGGAGGGGAGATTTCCATTGCTGGAAGGTCATTCCTGAAATATCTCCTTTTTTCCCCAAAATGTGGCAGCCAAGGTATGAAGGAAGCTCTGCTGCAGCGCGGTGGGATCTTGGTGAAGGAGAGCCCGTTTCCGAGCAGATTGAGTGAGGGGTACGGCTGGTTGTGGAGTTCTTTCATTTACAGGGTGGAAGAAAATTCCCTCCTTTCCTTACTCACAGGCAAGCGTGGAAGAAAAGGAAAATTAAAGATAAGAGGGTGAGTGGCAATCGGCTGCTGCTTGACTCCAGGCTCAGCCCTGAACTGTGAAAGAAATGGCATCCTGTTTAAAAGGAGAATCGAAAGCAACAATAAAAGTATTTATAGCTGCACATACATGAGGACATACACGAGCTGCACAGAAATGAGGACGCTGGCAGGTTGGTGGGGAAGCCAGTAGTTAGGTATGGTAAATAATAAAGAGCTGAAACGAGCAGCAAAGGATGTGTCCCGGTGGTTTGACTTGAAGAAGGGAGACTTATCCGTGGCAGGGGGTTTGCTTAAGCTCTATTCCCATGGCTGTGCCCTTCAATTAATAAATTAAAGGTGCATTTATTAATAAGCAATGAAAGTAGACTGGTTTCTGGGTGCCATACCCAATGGGGAGGCTTGGGGCAGGGGGCTACCTCTCAATTTGCCTGGGTATTTTTCTTTGTGGAGGGGAGTGATATAGAAGCTGCAGGTGTATCTCTAACAAGTCAGGAAATTCTGAAGGATGTTTATTTTCTATTTAACCTCTTTTCAACCCACCAGGGTCCCTGCAGAAAGGGGGATTCTCTCTTTCCCTCTGCAGCTGCTCAGTGCAGCATTTTGCTCAGCAGTGGTCGCAACCCAGAGAAAACCTGGTGCATCTCAGCAGTAAAAACTCCCCCGCCGCTTGCTTTCACCTCCCTCGGGGCTCGAGACACCTGCAGGAAGGGGAGCAGCCAACGGGCAAGACCAGCCGGGGCGGAAAACGAAAGCTGCCCCGTCATCTTCGCTGCCAAGACCATGGCTGCAGACAGCCCTGCCGAAAGTTTCCGCGACGAAGCCTCCTGCTCCATCTGCCTGGGCTTCTTCCAAGACCCCGTCTCCATTCATTGCGGTCACAACTTCTGCCGGGCATGCATCACCCGTTGCTGGGAGGAAGCTGAGGAGAATTTTGCTTGCCCTCAGTGCAAAGAAACGGCCCCGCAGAGAAACCTGAGACCGAACCGGGAACTGGCAAAAATCATCGAGATAGCCAAGCGGCTGAGCCTGCAGGCAGCCAAAGGAGGGGCAGGAGGGGAGAGGCTGTGTGAGAAGCACCAGGAAGCTCTGAAACTCTTTTGCGAGGAGGATCAGATCCCCATCTGCTTGGTTTGCAGAGAGTCCCAGGCTCACCGAGTCCACGCCGTAGTCCCCATCGAGGAGGCTGCAGAGGAGTACAAGGTGGGAGGTCTCTGTGCATGGCGTGGGGATGAGGGAAGAGGAGGGGACGAGGTCAGGGAGCTGCCCTGTGGGTTGTTCTGCTTGCAGACGTCTGGATTTCTACCCCTTTCGATCTGCTTTCTGCATCGTGGCATGAGCGTTGGATTACAGCCACCCCTACCCTGCCTGCTCTACGCTCCCCCTCGCTGACATTGCTGGTCACCCTGACTGCCTTGAAGCTGTCATTTCCATATTATCACAGTGTCCTCATATAAATCATGCTGGAAAGGAGCCCAGGAGATCATCTAACTCAACCTCCTGCTCAAAGCCAGGGTCAGATATGCTGTCTCAGACATTGGGGGTGCAGGAGATGCTGCGTGTAGGTGTACATGACAAAGTTGGGTCTGACAGTGCTGGTGTGCAAGGCAAGGTTGGGTTTTCCAGCACATCCATGGTCTGGGCTCCAGTTTCATTGTGTACATCTGCTGCAAAATTTTATGTTGATGAAAGTGAGAAGGAAAATTTGCTCTCACCGCAGACGTGCGATCTAGGCCTGGTCTCACCGCACAAGGGTGATGTAGGGTATGGTCTTCACACCTTTGTGGCATAAGACGACTTGAATGTCCCATCCAGGCTTTGAAGTTGTGGCCAAAAGCACGTTCCTTGGCAGCTGAACTGAGCAAAGAGCCCAAACTTCTAAGTTTTGGGTGAGCACTGAGTGCAGGCTGAATCTGAACAGATGCCAGCAGGGTGTCCTCAGTCATTTAAAACTCCTTGTCCACTGAATTGGTCCTTTGCCTGAGTCTTTTCCAATCTATGCCATGAATTTCACCCTGGTTGTTGGAGAAAGTGACCCGTTCTGGCTGCCCTGCTCTCCCAGCAATCAGGGTTTATGAATTCCCAGAGCCAGATTATTGTCTTATTAAGCAGAGAGGAATCTGAGTTTGTAGGAGATAAACCTGGATAGGTGGGATGAGGGTAGTGGGATAGACCAGCTAGAGGAAGAAAATACACTAACAGGGAGTTTCTTCTCCACTCAGGAGAAATTCCAGGCTCATGTGCAGATCCTGAAGGACAGAAGAGAAAAGCTGTTGGGGCTGAAAGCGGTCGAGGAAGGGAAAAGCCTGGACTTTCTCGTAAGTGTCTATCCCTGGGTGGTCATGGCGTTCTCCTTTTCCTTCTTTTTGGTTGTCCCTCTGGCCACAGTGATGGATGTGGAGACATGACATATTCCATGGTCAAAAATCACATCTCCGTGGTCCCTTGCACATGCATGGGAATGTCGTCTCCATTGGGGTAAGGTCTGGGCAGTCCCCAGGGTAGGTTAAAAAACATCCCCGTTTTCCCCCTGTCTCCTCCTCCTTGTACATCTTAGCAGGCTGGGAGCATGTGTTGGATTTTGCCAGGTTATTGTTGATCGTTTTCGTCCTCAGTTTGCTCACAAGTGGGACGCGTTCCCAAATTCCCCCTATTGATACATACAGAAAATGGGAATCACCCAATTGCTTCTTTCTTACTTTGTTTTCCCTTTCCCCGACCTCTTTCACTGACTAATCTGTTTACAGTTTTGTTTTGTAACTTCCCTTGCTGTTCAAAGGTTGGTTACAAAGATCACAGTCCATGGGAAATGCCCTTTGCCAGCAACTTCAGCCTAGAAATGGCAAAAAAAATTGTCTTAATTATTCCCCTGCTCTGCAATAGGCACTGGAATTTGTGGCTGTGTTATAACTCATCACGTTAAATTGTCTCCGTTGCAATTTTTCTCGACCATCTCTGCCTCTCCCTTGCGTCGGTTCTCTTTGCAGGAACGAGTTGAAATGGAGAGGCAGAAGGTTGTGTCTGAAGTCAAGGAGCTGCACCAGTTTGTGGAGGGACAGGAACGTCTCCTTTTGGACCGCCTGGCAAAGCTGGACCAGGAGATCATGAGGAGACAGGAGGAGAACATCAACAGGCTTTTGGAGGAGATCTCCTCCATCGGCGAGCAAATCCGTGAACTGGAGGAGAAGTGTCAGCAGCCAGTGTGTGAATTCCTGCAGGTGAGACCTCAGGCCCCTCTGAAGATCGTTGGCCTTGCACACCACTGGCGTCACCAGTCCAGGAGTCAAATTAATTCTAAATACTCCTTTTAAAATGTATATTTCAAATCTTTTATTATTTTTAAAAATTATTTTCTTAAATGATCACAAGCATGGTCCAACTGTCCACTTGAACACTTAAAATCAACCACAGCCTATTTAAATCGCTGTCTATTTAGATGGGTATGGGATTCATCCATCTAGTGGTACATGTCTACATCCAAAACAATTGTCCAAGTCCCTTTGTACGCAGCGGAGAAACAACAGGCACTCATCTTTAGGTAGTCATCCAAACCCATCACCTGAGCCTACCTCCAGGCTCTAGTTAATTCTTGTTTTAAAACATTCAAATACGCCGAAGCAGTGGTGTGCATTAGAAGTAATAACACCCATACTGGAAGGGTAGGGATGTGAAAGGTGGTGGGTGATGGCAGATAATTACAACAAGCTGCTTATTAAGCGATAGTGCCATGACCTCACCTACCTCCCCAGCAGACCTGCAAATGCTGATCAGTATCAAGGGACTGATTTTAGACCCATAATTTAGCCAGAGCAGTGCCTTGAGTTGCTCGTGGTCACACCACAGCCCTGTAGTAGCTGCTTGCTGTTTACTATCAGGTTGACTTTACTCTGACCTAATGCTCCTTCTCTCATCTTTCCCTTGTAGGACAGCAAAAACATCTTGAGCAGGTTTGCGGCTCCTTTCAAGTGTTCTTGCGCTGTTAATGTTGTTTTATCTCTACGAGGGTGACACTGATGGACTCCAAACCCCCAACCTCTTATGTTCCCTGTATGCTAGGGACTGTATAGACATGTAGGAGAAAACCAGGACACCGCAAAAGGTCCGAGTGGGATGCTGAAGACCAGGGAAAGGTATCAGATGGGATGATGGTACCTCCAGCTCTGCTGCAGCTTCTCCTCTATAGTCCATCCAAAACTATCTATTTCTGGAGGGCTGAGCTTTCACTCTCTGCCTTTGTGAGCCCATCAAAAATAGCAACCCAGCAGCTAAAAATCTGTGGACGTTTAAATGCTAAGGAGTACATCCAGGTGGAAGGGAATCCAGTATGAACTTCCATCCCTATAACAGACCTCTTCATGTCCTCTTTGGACATGGATCAAGAAGGTGGGTTATTGGAAAGACAAAAGCAGTCAAGAAAAGACTTTTTTTTTTTTTTTTTTGTCTGCATTTCCCTTGATGTAGACCGCTACTGGCCATGATGGAAAGTCTTTACCATCCATAGACAAGTGCTCTGGGTGAGCAAACCCTTCTCTGGGAGCTCATTAATGACTGCCCTAGCACCAAACCTTTGCTCCAGTCCTACGATTACTTATTTCTTTATAAGAAAGTTGAAAATTGGTCAGTGCCAAATGACAATTATGAGTGAAGGAAGTATTATCAGAAGGATCTTCCTTCTTTCCAGGCTTGAGAAGGATGATGCCCAGAAGCCAGCAGAGACATCACCTGAGCTGGGAGAGAAACCCACCGATCTTCCTCAGAAAAATATTGCCCTCAAAGAGATGCTGATGAAATTTCAAGGTACAGAGAAACTGGGGAGGAGAGTGTTTGAGGTCATGCTAGGTCTGTCTGCAGCAGATCTAAGGAAGGAGATGTCAGCTAGGTAGGAGAAGTCCTAGTGAAACGGAGAGATGCTTTCAACACACCCTGCAGAGCTGTAGCCATATTAGCATAGCAAGAAGCGATTACTCTGGCTGATTACATGAGAGAAGGTGAGTTTGCCTCCTGGCAGACCTAGGTAAGTGTCGGTGTGCTGTGGGACCTCAAGTAGGGTCAGCGTTGCTTTTGGAAATCACCTCTCTGAATGAGACCAAAGGTGAAAATTGCAAATGTTTCCACATGGTAACTTAAAAAAGAAAAGTCATGGCACACCTGAGGCTTTATTTCCTCTTTTCAATGGCCTGGAGACTCCCGGCAAAGGTATCCACACTTCAAAGCCTTACTTTTACTCTAGATCAAGCTCCCTTCGTGCAGCTGTCTTTTCTACTCCTCCAATCTTGCTTTTGGGCATAAACCCATTCCTGCTCTGCTCCAGCAAACAGGAACTGGGAGCTGGAGCATCCCAAGCTGGGGGAAGATGGGGAAAACATGACCCTAATGTCCTTGAGGACCAAGTTGTGCCTGTGATGCTCTTCTCTCTGTCCCCAGTAAGCTTGACGCTGGATCCAGAAACGGCACACCCCCGGCTCGTCCTGTCTGAGGATCGCAAGCGTGTGAGATGGGAAGACACCCGCCAGCCCGTACCCGACAACCCCAAACGTTTTGACTCCTCTCGTTGCGTCCTGGGTTGCGAGGGTTTCAGTGCGGGGAGGCATTACTGGGAGGTGGAGGTGGGAGATGGGGAAGCCTGGGCTGTCGGGGTGGCCAAGGAGTCGGTGAAGAGGAAGGGACGGATCAGCGTCAACCCCAAGGTGGGGATCTGGGCGGTGGGGCAGTGTGGGAGCCAGTACCAGGCTCTCACCTCCCCTACCATCCCCATCTCCCTGCTCACTGCCCCCAAGGTGATTGGGATTTACCTGGACTACGAGGCAGGGCGAGTGGCGTTTTTTGACTCCAATAACGAGGCACCGATCTTCACCTACCCCCCAACATCCTTTGCAGGGGAGCAAATCCTCCCCCTGCTCTGCCTGGGGAGGGGGTGCCAGTTCACGCTCTCTCCCTGACCCCCCATGGGACTGCATCCACTCGAGTCTCACTCGCTGGGATCTGGGGAGACCACGGGAGCTCATCACCTCAGCATGAAGAATATGCTGTCCAGCATGGAAAATTCTCTTTTTCCCATCATTTATGTCAGCAAGAAGCATCAGCTGCTTCAGAGCTTGTAAAGGAGGGGGGCTGCTCTGCTGGCCCCCAGAAACCTGCATTGTTCTGTCATCAGGTGGCTTTGCTGGTGATGCTGCCCTGCCACACCCATGCTGATAAACCCCTTCCAAAAACCTCTCTGTTGGAGGACAGGGGTAGAACTGAGCTGAACACATGCTGAGCCGGTTCCCAGTTTCTCTTTCCTCCACCCTCTCTGACTGATCATGCACCCCTGCTGTTTGCTGGGCCCATTTTTGGGCTCACTTTGCTTTCAGCTGCGCGACTGAGCATAGATGCTGCGGATGATGATACAAAAGCTTGGAGGACTTCGTGATGACTTCAGGTTTTATGTGGTCTCTGACAAGGTGGTAATAATCTAATCCAAGGGCAAGATAGGTAAGACCTGATCTGGTGGAAGGGGACTTTAAATCATCAGAATTACCTGCATCCCTGGTGCGAGCTTGTGTTGGATCGGTGCTTAGTGCTGTGTGATGTCCATATCTTTGGACACCGTAAGGACTCACCTCTCCATCCAGGCTACGGTCCCTCCAGGGTTAGCAAAGAACAGTGGCAAATTGTAATTTATCTCATCTAGAAACAGCTTGATAAGGGTATGTAGGAGAATTTACTTCTCTCCTCTGATTAGAGGGAGCCCAGATTGACTAGATGGCACGGAGACACTGTAGATGCCTAAAAACAAGAGAAATAAATCCTTCCCAAGGCAGAGTCGGCTTTAACCTCTTTTTGAGCAACAGCTCCAGGCTGAGCTGTTGCCTAATGGAAATTTGTGGGCGTATGGAGGAACCCAAGAAGGATGGAGGGTACTCACGGGAGCATTTCTTAATGGATGGAGTCAATGTTTTCACATATCCAAACCGATTGTATGGCTGCGCCTTTGATTGCTTGAAAAGCTTTGTTTGCCTCAGCTGCCAAATGCAAACTATGGAAATGAGAATAAGAAATTGCCTCCTTTGCAGCCTGGTGTTGTGGTTATTGTGTCCTGGCACTTCAAGGGCAGCAGATGGGAACCTCTGCAAAATCCCCAGCTGGGCAGAGCAAGGTCTTCTGCTTAAACTCCCAAGAGTTTCAGTCCTTAAGTCACAGTTAGGAGCCAAAATGCATTTCAGGGGCTTGGCCCTAAGTAGCAGCAGCTGATTGAAGATGTTCTTGCAGGCCTCCACGCACCCAGGTATATGCAAAACCCTTCTGGAAGCTGCCACATGCCCCACAATTTTTTTTATTTTTTTTTTCTCTTCATGCAGAGAACAGCCCTGCTTGTTTGCTTTGCATGTGCAGGAGAATTCACAATGTGAGCAGCACAGCCAGCACTTCTCGTCATGCAACAGCAAGGTGGTGTGCCCCAGGGAGAGCACGTCCAGGATGAACAACTCCAAACTGGTTCCCAGTAGCAAGCTGCATGCAAGGAGAGCAAGGGGTGGCCCTTGCTGTTGTGCTGTGCCACGGGGTGTCATTTCCCTCCAAGAATCACCTGGATGTGGGTAAATCTGATCGCTGAGCAGCTAGGAAGTGCTGTCGTTCCCCAAAGGAAAGCCATGGACTGGCTGCTGGGACAATCTTTCTGCTTGAGCTGCAGCAATAAGGGGAGGATGTGGAGAGTACAGTCAGAACAGGGGAAAAGGACCGAAAATAAACGGGAAACAGGTAAAAAATGCAATAATTGGTCCTGCTGTGATCCAGGAGTGTGCGATAAGTTGTGTACGGCCTCCCTGGTGGTCTAGTGGTTAGGATTCGGCGCTCTCACCGCCGCGGCCCGGGTTCGATTCCCGGTCAGGGAAGTTACGTTTTCCCTCCCTCCTAACCCCCCTTTTTTTTTGAAGAAAAAAGCCTTTCATATTACAACAAGACGAGTCCCTACGAAACATTCCCTACCTCCCCTTTTCGTTCCGATACCTTCCCACCGGCGCGCACTTGCCTCGGCAGGATGTCCCCTCCAAACTGGCACAGCCAGCCAGGGATCCCCAAAGCCACTTGGCAGCTTGATGCAGCCCACCCACCCTATTTTATTTACCAATGGGTATCCTTTTTTTTTTAAGGGTGTTAAAAAAAAAATTAAGGCTCCTCCCCAAATAAAACAAGGAAAGATAAAAGGAAAAGCTAAGTGTTTCTGCCCGGTTTCGAACCGGGGACCTTTCGCGTGTGAGGCGAACGTGATAACCACTACACTACAGAAACGCTCCTGCCACCTCGTCCTTGCCTGCCCGCACTCTGCCTACACATTTCTCCCTGCCCACATCGAGCTCTGAGACCCCCCAAACCCGCCTCTTTCAAGGGGCTGCTCCAAAACCCACCTTATTTTTGGGGGGCCGTTCCCTGATTTCAAGAAAGCAAGCTGCTTTCATCACCCAGGAATGGAAAAAAAAAAAAAAAAGCCTGAATTCGGTAAAAAAAAAAGCGAAACGAGCCCTTCTGCGCCTTTCCCACACCACGGTGCCAGCAAACACCAATTTAATCAATTTTTGCTGTGTAATCACACAGCACAGGGGTGGTTTCGGCCGGAGGGAGCGGCGCAAAGGGGAAAATGAGCTCTTTTGTAGGAATGAGCCCAAAAAACCCAAAAAGCACCTGTCAGGAGTGGGATTTGAACCCACGCCTCCACACGGAGACCAGAATACCCAACTGCGGGAAGGCAGAGCCTTGAGTCTGGCGCCTTAGACCACTCGGCCATCCTGACGGCAGTAAGTTTTGGCCAGAAAAGGGAATATAACGATACTAAAAATTAAGGTTTTTTTGGCTTTTTTTTTTCTTTTAGGATTTTATGGCGATTATCAGCGGGGCAACATGAGGAAGTCAGGAATTATCTTCAGCTGAGCGGCAGTGGCGCAGGGGAAAAAAACTAGGCGCCCAACGTGGGGCTCGAACCCACGACCCTGAGATTAAGAGTCTCATGCTCTACCGACTGAGCTAGCCGGGCTGCTGGCACGTTTTCTGTCCTCATTTTGGTGCGGGAATCTGGTAGTTTCAGCCTCTCTTTCCTGCCCGTGCTCGGGCTGGGAATGTGGCGAAACACCCCAGCAGAGACACTTTTTTGGAAAGGCTGAAAAATCTCCCCACCCAGATCCCGCGATGCGATTTTAGCATTTATGCGAATTGATGCAATTTTTGGTCCTGCAATAAAAAACGGACATAAACCGCTATGAAACGATTCCCGCTTGGCTAAATAATAGCAGCAGGAAGGCTGTGTTCCTGCGTGAATTCCGTGGAAAAGATCTTTTGTTTCCATGCATGTTTTGGTGCCAAAAAGGGGTTAAGGATGAGGTGAAGGGCAGAGGGAGCCCTTAAAGGGACAGCGGCGAGTTTCTGTAGTGTAGTGGTTATCACGTTCGCCTCACACGCGAAAGGTCCCCGGTTCGAAACCGGGCAGAAACAGCCTCAAATACTTTCAGTTTTATCCCTTTTCAGGAACTCTGTGGATCAATATTCCTCCAAATTCTGGAATAGCCACGGTTGCAAAAATATCTATTTACAACACAAGTTGAATGTGGGGATTTATTTAAGTCCATGTATTAAAGTTTTCCCTGGGGACATGGTGACAAGTTGGGGAGTGGATTCAGCGCAAACTGGATTCTCAGCCATCATGGATGCATCATTGTGATGATCCCCTGTGCTGGGGAAAAATGTCCTTTTTGAGTGGGAATGTGCAGGAATCCATTAAAGTATCTGTGTCTCCCAACAGCCCCCTGATATGGGGAGGGGGAGCGGAGTAAATGCTCTCCCAAATTCAGTCCCACCAGGCCATAGGACTATTATTCTTACAGAAACAGCTCGAATGCTTTAATCTTCCATGAATTTGGAATTGCATGTTACTTTCTAGAGAAAGGCAGAAATCCAGCAGAGATGGGAGGAAATTTATAAATTCAGCTTGATTTTAGAAAAGATTATTTTATTTTTCCCTGACCGGGAATCGAACCCGGGCCGCGGCGGTGAAAGCGCCGAATCCTAGCCACTAGACCACCAGGGAGCTGATAGTTACCTGAATTTTACCAATCTCATCTTTTATCTCTGCACATTTAGCCACCCCGAAGTTACTGCTTCCCATCAGCCCGGCAGAAACCGCTTTGCTCCGGCTGTGGAATTAATGAAAAAATAGTACAATGAATTAAAAATATCAAAATTATTTTTTAAAATAGGAAAATTAATTAAAAACATATGCTTTCACTCAAATCGCCTCTCCCTGGTGGTCTAGTGGCTAGGATCCGGCGCTTTCACCGCCGTGGCCCGGGTTCGATTCCCGGTCAGGGAAAGTTTCTCCAGAAAAAAACAGGTTCTTTAAAAATCACTATTTTTCTTCTTTGCCCTGGGGATCCTGGAGAATTTCTCTGCAGTTCGGTGTTGAGCGATGTCTCAAATAAAACCTCTTCTTACTCCCATCCCCGAGCATGGCTGACTACAAAAATGGCCATTTTCTAATGCTAACAGCAAATTTGAGGAGAATTTTGGTAGAGAAGGGGCTGGAAGAAGGTGGAGGCGCAGACCTGGGTCCATCCTGTCACATGTGGGTCACCCCACCATCTTGTATCGGGTTTCTGTAGTGTAGTGGTTATCACGTTCGCCTAACACGCGAAAGGTCCCTGGTTCGAAACCAGGCAGAAACACCTGTTTTGGGCTTTTTTAAAAGCATCTCCTTTATTTTTCATTCATTCACACCCTTCAGCAAAACATTGCTTCCAAATGCAGAGCAGCAGGACTGGAAATCAAAAAGCAAGAAGGGCCATCCCTGCTGTCAAAACCCCTTAATTTTATCATGACGTACACCTATATGCATAACTTTAAATCTATATATAATATACGTACGAGTGCTTTGATCTTTACCAAAAATGCATTCATTTTCAGCAACAGAACTGACCTCTTTTCTTTCTCTTGGGGTTTATCGTGGTGGAGGAGTCCAACCCCAAACCAAATCAGGTGAAATGCCTGATCAGGGCACAAACATGTTGTCTCTGAATGAGGCAGTGGAAGCAAGTGACTCGACTTTTTTGTGTGTTTTCCAGAAAAATATGAGGTTGTTTCTGCCTGGTTTTGAGCCGAGGACTTTTTGCACATGAGGCAAATGTGTGACCGAGCGTGCAAACCCCTTGCAGGCAGCGGGGCAGCTCCAGGCTTCGGGTTGATGCTCCACAAGCTGGAGAATGATGGGTAGAGAAAATGGGCTCAGATCAAGCAGTTTTGGGGGCTGGGCTGGGGGAGGAGCAACATGGGAGAGGGGTGCATTTCCCAGAGGGATTTGAGGTGCTTCGGAGCAACCACTGAGGGAAATGGGATTCACCCTATTCCAGATATGGTGCAAAATGCCAAATTCACCGCGTTTCTGTAGTGTAGTGGTTATCACGTTCGCCTCACACGCGAAAGGTCCCCGGTTCGAAACCGGGCAGAAACATCATTTTTAGGGTTTTTCCCTCCCTATCTTGTAGATATTAAAGGAGTTGGGTCATTCCACGTGGGGACGGTGACACCAGGGGACCTTGGCCATGCTCCTTGCAAAGCGATGGCTGGAGACTCCTACTCCTTTTTGGGGTATCTCAGGGGAATGCATCTTCGTGGTGTGTTTCCTCTCTTAAAAAGAGTTTTAATTGGGGAATTCCCTCTGGCTGTCAAAAGTAGCACGTGTTGCATTTCCCTTGTTTGTGTCCATTGCTTTGACCACCCTCAAGAGATCACAAGGAAGGGTGGCCCGGATGGGTGTTGGCAAAGGGAGGAGGATAAGTTTTTGTGGTTGGTGTGCTTGGAAGATAAGAGAAAAGAAGGGAGAGGCAGAAGATGGAAAAAATGGGCAAATAGATGTGGGGAGCATCACTGGGAATAGGGAAACAGCCTTTGTTCTGAATTCTCACAAATATTAACCCCCAGGAGGAATATCACCAAGTTTCTGTAGTGTAGTGGTTATCACATTCGCCTAACACGCGAAAGGCCCCTGGTTCGAAACCAGGCAGAAACATCATTTTTAGGGCTTTTTTCCCCCTCTCCTCTACCTTTTTCCATCCCTCTCTGTAATGTGCTTATACAGGACACTTGTGTGCTCTTTGACATTTGACTTAGTGGTTATTTTGGGGTGGTTTTGAACCTGAGACCAGCGGGGAGGGTGGGATGACTGCTTCATCCCAGCACTTCTTTTACATACATAATTTTTGGTGTTTGCTTTCCACATGAATAAAGAGGAATAATTTGCATTTACACCATGCTGTTTCATCAAAGCTCATCTTTTTTCCATTGCCAGTCTAGACACAGGTATAGAAGACTCTGCTGTCACATCCTGAGCTCATACAGAGGGATACTGTGTGACCATCAGCTTTTCTTCCTAATGTGGAAAGACTGAGGGCACTAACGGGTATTAACAGCCCTGAACAGCCCCACCTGGGACCCCCCCACCCCCTTCTCATAATCCAGGGGCTCTATTTAAGCTCAGTCCTGGAGTATTTTACAAACTTTTGCCAACTTTCTCGGAGGAGCATCTCTGTGTGGCTGTGATTGCACTGCTGCTCCACCCAGCTTGCCTTCAGCCCTGCCTCCTGCCCATGGATTTCCCTGCTGCTCTCACTCAGGTACTATGGAACAGACCCTGAATAGAGAGCCCAGGGTGAGAATTATTCAGCATTGGGGGTTACATGCCAAGAGAGTAGACTTTATCTTCTGCATGGTGATGAGCAACTTGGTCCTGTCCCTGCATGACATTGGTTTCATTCCTGGGATGCTGCTATTTCTTTAAGTATTACTTAAATATTTCTCAACTCTTCCTCTTGCATCTTTACTTTCCTCTCCAGCCTCTCTTGTCCAAGTTGAGTTTCTGCCCATGCTTGTCTTGTGGCTCAGCTCCATTCCTGGATGTTATACCCAAAGAGATGATTCTGCTATGCTCAAAACCAAGCAATGAGTTTGTTCCCTTCCCCCAAACACGTTTTGCATTCATTCATCCCATGAATGAGCTGAAAAAATAAGACTGGGTGGAGGGGGAGACTTTGCAGTCATGCATTCCTGCTTCTGGATGGAATTATTTGTTCTTGGGACATGACCTAGAATACTGTCCAAAGTCTCAGGCTCTGCATTCAATTAACTCTCTGGAGCACAGCTCTGTTGTTAAATCTGGGCTTTCCCCTCCTTGCTGCATCTCTGCTGACCTACATTGCCATGCAGCTTTTGTTAAAGCCCTCTGCTGCTCATATTTCTGTTCTTCCAGAAACTCAGACATAAAGAGCTTGGCAGGGGAAACTGCAGCCCTTCTGCTGAACTGTTTTCATCCTCCTCCAGTTTTGTTCCTATTCCCCTTGCATATATAATGCGCCAATAACGTTAGCTGTAGTGTGGCATGTTAGGAGTTGGAATCTCTTCTGAAAATAGAGACCTTCCTGTAAAATTAAGAAATTTCTGTATGCTAGTTGGAGAAAGAGGCCTGAATAATGACTGAACTGTTTTCATCTTCCATAACAACATGGGAAAGATGCCTAAAAATTAGGAAAAAAGCAGTAAATGATCTGAAATTCTCATGAATCCCAAGGATCAAACTGATCTCCTTGCAGCAAACATCATCATCCACAGCTCTGCATGTTTTTCATAGAGCTACTGAGATGCCAGTAATCTGCTCTTTTTCACCCTTTTATTGCACCCAAGCAATGGAAGAACTTGTGGCTCCTGGGGTGTTTTTCCACTCAGTTAAATGCACTGAGATGAATCCAGCAGCTGGAAAGTTGGAAAAACTTTCTAGCTCTGATGAGAGCAGACAGAAGCCCCAAGTGTTTGGCGATAGTGTGTCCCAGGGAGGAGGTTGGGGGGAAAAAATCATTTGGTGGCTGCGAGACCCTTCTGGGGTAAATTCTGGACTCCTGGGTGTTGGTGAAGCCACTGCGAAGGGCTGCTTCTGGATGGCAGCAGAAGATAAACCCAAGGACCTGTTGGCTTGGGAGGATTTTACCCTTTAGCTGCTAAAGGAACGAGGAGGAAAATACACAGAGACATTCCCATGCATCAAGTACAACTCAAATCCTTTGTGCCCCCCAACATCTGACGTTCTGTCCAGGGGAAAAAAAAAAAAAAAAGGATGTAGCACCTCCCTGGTGGTCTAGTGGTTAGGATTCGGCGCTCTCACCGCCGCGGCCCGGGTTCGATTCCCGGTCAGGGAAATATAACTTTTTTTTTTTAATACTATAGCAGAGCTAGCCGCGCAATGCGGAGTATCCCGACACACCCCACCCCACCTACCCCCGCCTCCCCCTCGTTCCCGGGCGTGGGTGCAGAGAATGGCTGGCTGAAGATCAAAGGGTACTTGGCACTCCAGCAGCAGCAGAAAGAGAAACAAAACAAACCTGCCAGTTTGGCAGTTTTGAGAGAAAACCTGCCAGTTTGTTGGAGCTTTTTCTGCTGTATTCTCTCTCCTGAAACAAATCCCCCCCCAAATTCCCCCCTGCCCATTGCACTGCCCGCATCTGGGCTGATGCTCGGAAACTGCACCATCCCCTCTAACTCCAGAGCCCGGCTAGCTCAGTCGGTAGAGCATGAGACTCTTAATCTCAGGGTCGTGGGTTCGAGCCCCACGTTGGGCGCTGTTTTTTTCCCTCCTAGCAAAAATTTTGGGGCTGTTTCATGCAGGACAGAGTACCAACACTGCGACATGTCATAAGGAAGGGAAGGAGCTGTATCTCCCACCAAATTCAGTCTCATATGGGAGTCAGGGTATTGCAGTCTAGTATTGCAGAGTGATTCTTGTCTGCTCTCATATTAAGCCCTAACTTAACATTATTTATTATTGCTTTATGCATTCTTCAGGGCATTTAAAGCTCTCCAGATTGGAACCGGGTAAAAAATAGGAGTAAATCCAACCCCAGGTGAACAGCAGGGTGTTACCTGCTGTACCAAAATGCTCTCAAACTGCCTGATAAATCCCAGGAAATCCACATTCTTCAGCTGACAGTACAATGCTTCTAAATACAGGGGCAAAAATATTTAACACCTTATTTTCTTATATTTGATGCCACAGATTGAGACAACCCTTCTGGTTTAGACCAAAGCCTTTTGCTCAATGAGAGACACACCACACGTAGGAGCAGGGCAAACAGTGCTGCAAGGCAGAGATGATAGCGTGTTGAGCTTTGGACTGGGAAAGTATTACACACTCTTCTCTCTGGAATTATCTGGACCAGGATGTACACTGGACCCATGCAAAGATCCAACCCTCTGGGAACTTCATCCACTTGCTCTTTGGTTCTGGCTGCCTGGAGGAGTTGATCTTGGCTTCATGCTTGAGAAAATGCAGGTATCGTCCGTATTTGTGCTGTCAGCGCAAGAACAGCTGCATAAACATTGTGTTGGGTGGGTACAGGTGAAGCCAAAGGACTTGGAAATAGCTTGAAGCAGGTAGGCAGGTTTCTTGGAATCATGTCCTAATTAAACATATTATTACCTAAAGCTATAACCATCCAGAATAGAGATCTGACTGTGGACACCAGCCTCCATGCTCTGTTATGAGCCATATTTTTCAAGCACGTGTGGTCTGTGAGTTGTCTTGGTTCTTAGAGTGTTTTTTTGCTGCATTAAGCAAGTGTCCACCCATGGGGGTTGTTAACTGTTGGGGCCTTTTGCTCCATATGGAGTAACAGAGCAGTTCAGACAGCTCTGCCACCCATCTGTGTTTTAAAGGAAGCCAACGGCCCTGGTCTACAGGAGCTTTTGGCTTGAAGGGGTGTGAGAAGAGCAAGTTTTAGCTGTTCCAGGTCCCGCACATGGAGTAGATCAGCTGAGGAAGGGGCGGATAAGAAAATCAACACAACAAAAAGGCAGGCAAGGAGGGGAGAGAATGGGAAGTGCTGAAACTCTTCTCTTATGCAAAGTTCTACTTGCAAACTTAGGAGAAATGGGCTCCAGGATCAGGTGAACATTTCCTAACCCTTGTTTTTTTAGTCTCTTCTCTGGTCTGTGAAAAACTGCGCCCACTGTGATAGGTTAGTGTGATTAAGCGCGATGCTGAAAGGTTTGCTTTTTGGGAGGAGGTACATCCTTCCAGCCCGTTATTGGTGCTATTTGTGGAGGAAAACCTGAATTACCTGGTCCTGTGCTGCCTTCACAAGAGGAGGGGCTATAGGCTGACTGGTAGATTTTAAAAATCTGCCTCTTTGGGTCTTTCCTGCAGAGTTAACCCTGGGTTGACTTCAAAGTTGGGAGCCGGGGTGGGCGGAGTGTCTCTGCACAAAAGGAGATTAAAGGGCCCGAGTGCCTGGAAGCTCACCCATGTAAAGAATGACTCCATGTCCTGGAAGGTCTGTCTGAGCTCAGAGGGGAGCTGTGTTTACCCAGGTGCGAGCAGAAGCATTGTTCCCACCAAACAATATCCCTCGGTGGCTCTGAGGTCGTTCAGGTCCTGGGTCAGCCCAAGCGCAGGGGAAGAATAAAGGCAGCGGGGACGAGTGGCCAGTGGATGCTCAGACCTTGGAGGGGGAAGCAGAGTCTGGTAAGGGACCCTCTCTTGGGGTTTTGCTTTGGGACTTTTCTGTGTCTTCCTTCGGTGTTTTGTGTCTGCTGGCACCATCCCAACGCACTCTCAAATCTCCCAGGGAAAAGCTTCCACTTATTCGAATAATACCCCCATTTTTATACTAATAAAATTGGGCATTTTGCTAAATCAGCATCAATTTACCCTTTTGGGGAGAAAAATAGTGGAAATAGGAGGTTTTGGCAGCCCGGCTAGCTCAGTCGGTAGAGCATGAGACTCTTAATCTCAGGGTCGTGGGTTCGAGCCCCACGTTGGGCGTCCAATTTTTTTTTCCCCTGTATTTACCCAAACCTGCCTGCTTCTCAGTACAGATGTTTGCTGGTGCTATGTCTAAGGAAGAGGTGGAAGCATCTTAGGAAACAAAGAAATGTGGTTTTCTCTCATAAAATAATTTTATTCGCTTGGGAGATTTCTGCCTTGAAAGTAAGGCTGTTAAAATAGAGCAAAAAGGTGGAATTGTCTGTATGTCAGCTTTTTAAGGTGCTGGAGGATTTTCTAATAATGTGCTTCAAGTTTCTCTACTCGTTTTGCCCCAAAAAGGACATCACAAACATCTGTACTGTGAGGTTTTTTGCCTGATTGTTTTTCTCCTTGCCAGAAGGCTGATCACTGAGGAAACTCATTACAGGGATTAATAAATTTCCTGAGCCATTCTAATTCATAGGTAACCCTGAGCTGGGCTGAGGTGCAGCTGGGAGGTCAGGATCTGTTCCCCTTTCCCAAGATGAAGGTGCTTTTCATGGGGCTGGCCCTTGTCCTGTGCATCGGATTTGGTAAGTGGAGGGTCACAGTTAAATAGCATTTAATAAAGGGCAGGGGAATATGTGATGGTGGTTTGATGGGTCTTGCTGAGCTCTTGATGTTTGCAGTGTTGTTGCTGCCATGTCAGCTGGGTGTCCTCCGCTCTGAGCCTACAGTCAGTGGGGAGAAATCTCTGCAACTGTTTTCATCATTACTTGAATGAAAACAACTTTTCCGCTCACTTCCCAGGGGAGCTATTAGATCCAAAGAGATCTCCTCTGGGCCAGGAGCTTCAGCTGTAGGTTGCTGGATCCTGGGCTAGATGTGTGCCTGCTGTGCCCCAGAGAACTGTTGTGATGGTCTTGATGTAGATGAACCCCACTCCAGAGTCCACATCCACATTTATTCTCCATGGATCTGTAGTTTGATTTGTTCACTTAAGGCCATGTGTGTCTACAAAGCTCTTCAAGAAGGGTTGAGTGTTCACAGGCATCATTCACCTATCTGCTACAGATGAGGACTCTCATTACCAGTTCTGTTAGTGAAGGTGACACTTGGTCCCTTCCCTGGTGGGTTCTACATCTTCTCTGGGGTCACCCTTGTCTTATCATGGTGGTGTTGGAAGCAAAACTCCCCATGGCTCTGCAGAATGGAGCCCCAAGTTCATTGCCTCTTCTCTGCTGCAGTTGAGGCTCTTCAATGCAAAGTCTGCAAGTACAAGATCCCCTTTGTTGGATGTTTCCGGGGAGAGAATGTAACGACTTGTGAGCGGAGAGAGAAATGTGCCATCATTAAAACCTCCCTGGGTACGTGTTTCACTGGGGGTTGTCCTTGTCTTTGGAAAACAAAACTGATTTACGGAATGAATGAGGATGCAATGATGAACCCGATGTGGGAAAGGGCTAAAGCAAGGGGCCAAAATCCTTCTCTTGAGGGAGGTTGCCCCACGTATGGTTAAAACAGTCCCTTTTAGACAAAGGAGACACTCTGTCTCCCAAAGAAGCTGTATGAACCTTGTCTGTGTGTGCACATGCCTCATTTAGCTCTTTCTCTTAATTAAAACAAGCAAGGCGTGACTTCATTTGGGTGTACTATTTAAGGGACTCATTTCTCACCTGGTAACTTCAAAGTCCACTGCTGATTTTTATTAGTTTAGTGCTGCTTTCTTCTAACCATGATACCTCTCTGCCCACCACTGCTGCAGGGAAGGTGACCCTCTATTACCAGCAAGGCTGCACCTCCGCTATGAACTGCGGCCGAGAGCGGGCATCCGATGCAGAGTCCCGCCTGACGTCCCGGTATTCCTGCTGCGAGACAGACCTTTGCAACGAGGAGTGGGATGAGGACCCCACAGACTAACGTGCAGTGGCGGGGGGAGGATCAGGGCTACCGATGTGGTCTGGCTGTTCCAATGCTTCGAGTCCTCAATTTAATCTTGAACGATTATCACTGTAGATTAGGACAGTTGGACCCACTCTGTCTGCAGGGCTCCCCTATGCATCTGGCCTGATTTTATTTCAGCTCTAGCAATAAACCTGCAGGCTTATAACTGGCAGCTGAATTTGGCTCGTGTACATGTTTCCCTTCTCCAGACAGACACTTCTATTAACAGCTCTTCAGACTCGGCATTCCTGGTGGTCTCTGGAAGCAGCTTGTGGCCCTGAACATAATACTACTACTAAAACCCCAAGGGCAAGCCAAGGTGCTTTCCCCTGGTTGCATCCCACTTTTTCCTACAGTGCAAGGCTGGGAACTCTGCACCAAGGGTTGCAAAGCAGAGTGTCAGGAAGCTGCTGGAAGTCAAGACAATTAAAGGACATGTACATTTAATAGATATTAGGTATTTCACATGTCTGAACCCCAAATTCCCTTACTAGTCAAGAGAAGTTGAGTCATCCATCTAGTGCAGACAATAAATAGTCCACTGGGCATCAGAGGGAGGGTATGCTCCTTTGATTATTACCCTGAGGAGTTTGTTTTGCAGATAAACTGATGGCTGCAGAGATTCCTATGTGGCTTGGGGTTGTAGAGCCTTCTTCCTTATGTGGATATGGGTTTCTTCTGAAGCCAGGTTCAACTTCCAACCTGTTTCTGGAATGAGAAGTTTGGAGGAGACCCCTTCCAGCCTTGACTGAGCCCAAATCTCTGTCCAGTTTTGTAGCTGGCTCCAGTTTTGGGGTAGGCAGGGGCAATTCCAGTGCAGGGCAGTGATTGCTTGCGCATGTCCTACCTGGAAGCACAGGCATGAGAGTTGGAATGTGCTTGGAATCACCTAACATAGGGTGAAACTCCAAAGGACATGCAGCCCCAGGATGACTGGGTACCAAAATCCAGTCCTGCAAGAAACCATGTTATCAGGGTTGAATTTCCCTTTTTCACCTCTCCTCATGCCTGCTGGTTTTGATGTTCCAACCTCTCCTTATCCTAAACAAGCTGCCCATGGCAGGTGGGAGATATCCTGCAGGAGGTGTTTCTGCTCTTCTTTGCATGGTGCTGCCCCAAATATGACTTGGGAGGTGAATCATTCATTGATGGCTTTGGAGGAGGGATGAAAAACTTCACTCCTTCCTGAGCTCCTGCTCTTCTGGAGGAAAAGATGGGGCATTGGAGAGGGTTAAAGGGGCTGCAGAGACCCTGTGGAGAGGGTCTGGGCTTGGAGACAGGTGGAGGGAGGTGCTGGAAATGTGATCCTGGCTCTGGGCAGGGAAAAGAGCTTTGGCATGGAGGAGGAGAGCAGAGCAGGAGGAGGAGGGAAGAGATCGGTGGGTGCCCAGGATAGATGCAATGGGGGAGGGGAAGGAATGGTAAGTGAGATGGGGGGGTGACAGAGGGGACAAATGGGGCAACCGAGGGCTGGGAAGGAACAGGAGCCTGAGTGGCACCGAAATGTCGGAGACATCCAGGACTCGGGCTGGTTTCCTTCGTCATAGCATGGTGGAGCGGCTGCCGGGGGCTACATCCTGCTGGGACCCCTCGGCCACCAGGCTCACCTCCCACCTGCACCACTCTAACACTCTCCCGATGCAAAAAGTTGGGCGATTCAGGAGGATGTCCCTTTCCTACACCTCTGCTCCAAGGTATGTGGGGTCAGCTGGGGGCATAGGGTGGGCAGTGGGATGCACTTGTTTGTCCTTTTTTCTTCTTCCTTATATCCACTTTGTTCTCCTGTTTTTCCCACTGGGCTGCCCATTCTTTCTATCAGTGTCTCATTTTCTTTTTCTTTGCTATTTAAGCATCTCTGGATAGTGTGTGGATTTCTCTCCAGCTCATAGGCCACCACCTCTTCCTTTCTGCAGGCGTGATAAAAAAATGTATGTGTGACATCGGAAAAAAAAAATATAGTGTGTGTTTATTTACAGATCAAGAGAAATGGAAAGTGGAAGAGGAAGCAATTTCCCTTCCATAGGGAGTGATGTGTGTATAAATATATCAGTGTATATAAGCAGATGTAGGTAGATAAATATGCACACAGGTGGAAATTGTGGTCTGTAGAAAAATTCCTTGTCCATAGGGAGCGCTGTACATATAAATGTTCATATATTACATGTATGTACGCACATATGTCCCTATATATATGAGTGTGTCAATATGTACATACCCACAGCAGGGGGGTTGGAACTAGATGATCTTTGAGGTCCCTTCCAACCCAAACCATTCTATGAAAAATACATCTATATTCTGCTGTTTGCCTGAGTCATTGTGTGTTCACAAACTAATGTGGGTCATAGAAAGCCCTAATAGTTAGATTTTATTTTCCTGTGAGAAGATGAGATTCCTTTCCAAGCCCAGACCTGTATTCAAACTGACCTGAAAAAGCTCACTTCTAGTCCCAAATGAGCAAGTCTGGATTAGCAGTAAATGTATGCCTGAAGTCTGGTGCTCCCGTTTAGCAGATGCTGGAAAATGCAATTACCAGAAAAGTTTTAAAGTTATAGGGGGGTTCAAGTGAATACCTCTCCTCAGTGTTCTTCCTTAGATGCAGAGGTATCAGGATGAACACAAGCCCTACTACAAATCAGAAAGCCTTTACAAACCCCTGGCAGCAGGATACCAAGATGAATTTTGCTAATACAGCTCCACCAGTACAACCTCGGGGTTGGGATTTGTCTCCTCTTAGCTCCAGATGTCTCCAAGGCAAAGTGCTCAACTTGGAGATGTCAAATCAACTTGGTTGACTTTGAACAGAGCATTTATGGACAGGATCGCTTGATCTGTTTTCAAGTCCTCATTAGGAGGAGATGAATCACTCTCCAGAAGTGCCTACATTTCTCTGCTGATGGCAATGTGACACCCCCAAGTAACTAGATGACTGTCACTCACTTTTATCTCTTCTCTGTAACAAGAGCTTTGGTGGAGACAACCATGTTATAGGCAAACCCCAGCCAAGGAAGGTCCTCATATATTATCATTCCCATTTAATGCAAGACCTCCAAAGCTGCACAAAATGTTCTTGGGAGGCAAAAAGTGTTTTTGAGATGCAGGACCTCAATGCAGAAGTTAATCTTTATGGATGTGGGAAACTCACCTCTGGATCTTGATACAGACTTTGCATCCCTGTATATTCTCTTTCTCCTATTGCTTTTTATGGCCCCTGTTGAGCCCTGGAGCTCAACCAAGTCATCTGAGTCCCCAGCTGAGGCTTCCAGGGTAAAATGGATCTTTAACGAGGGCTCAGATGGTTACCTGGATCAGAGCCTAGAGCAGCTGTTAAACACAAGCCTGGGGACTCAGATTTTGCATTTAGCACCAGGTCAGCAAAAAGCAATGAGACTCAGATCTGGTGGTCATATCCAAAATGATTTCCCTTTTCCCACCTCCTTCCTGAAGAAAAAAAAAAAAAAAATAGGGAGCTCAGGATTTGTGGGGGAGCAAATGGCAGGGACCTTCCTGCTTTCTTTTTCTGCTGTTTATGCATTGTACTCTAACGTCGAGGTCTTTGTTACCAGTTTAAAGAAACTGGACACTGCAGAAGTGACCTCGGACAGCAGGCTTGTTCCTGGAAGAGGAACGCCCACATGGGGCTGGATGCCAAGCATTCATGTTCCGTGTCCAGCCCCGGTGAAATCAGTCCTTGCTCGCAGGAGAGAGGCCATGGCGGCGGTGTTTTTGCCCGGCAATCTCCAGGATGAAGCCACTTGCTCCGTCTGCCTGGAGTTCTTCAAAGACCCCGTGTCCATTGAGTGCGGGCATAACTTCTGCAGGGCGTGCATCATCAAGAGTTGGAAAGACCTAGAGATGGACTTCCCCTGCCCACAGTGCCGAGAGGTTTTCCAACAGAAGAGCTTCAGACCCAACCGGCAGCTGGCAAACATGTCCGAGATCATCAGCCAGTTCGCTCTCCGCGGGGCCAAGGGTGCCGAGGAGGACGGGCTCTGCATGAAGCACAGGGAAGCCCTGAAACTCTACTGCAAGGATGACCGGAAAACCATCTGCGTGGTGTGTGACAGGTCCCGGGAACACCGGCCGCACGCTGTGGTACCTGTTGATGAGGCATCCGAGGAGTACAAGGTACCTGTCTAACTCTGTCTCTCCTGGGGAAGACCCCCCAGGTCTTTCTGTCTCCTGGTGGTATGCGTTGAGCTGTGTCTTTGTGCTCGCTCCAATCCCCAAGCAGTCACTTGGCTTTCCCATGCTCAACCGCCCTGCAAAGAGCCGGTTGCTGCTTTCTAGATTTCCAAAGCCCTGGAAAACCCGTCTTCTCTCCAGATATGCAAAACCCTCTCATGCATTCACATCATCTCTGCAGCTGGGGAGAGCGTGGGATTAAACAGAGGGCAGCCAGGAGGCTGCGACACAGAGTGTCTCCCGTGCAAGGTCTTGCAAAAGCCCTGGGCTTGAGCCACGCGAGCATTGCGCTGCAAACGCTACCTGCGGTTACCCACCTTATCAGCAGGGTAACAGCTGACAGTAAACACCCACATCTATTTTAGGTCTGGGCGAGCATCCAAAGATGAATCTAAGTTGATTAAAGCCGGGCTGGGTTTTGCTTGTGCCAAGAGCAAAGGCGGGGGAGGCGGTAGCAGCAGCCAATGAAAACAGTGCACGTACTCCCCTCCCCAGCATCCTCTGTTTCCTTTCTTTGTGTTTGCTGCATGCGTGTGAGCTTGTGGCAGTCCTTGGGGGTTGCAAATGTTGATGTCCGGGTGAGCGTGGGCAGAGCTGAGCCAGCGTGTTCACCCAGTGAGAGTGCCCCTGTGTTTTCCTTGCAATCCTCCTTGTCTTCACACTGCTGCAAAGAACAAACTGTGTGCAGGCGGAATAATGCAGCAAAGGAAATCAAGCGCAGCAAAGGAAAGAAAGAAAACCCAGTAATATCTTCTTTCTTTGTTCCTAGGAGAAAATCCAGGGACGCTTGGACTTCCTGAAAAAGGAGAGGCAAGAGCTGCTGGAGTTCAAAGTGAACGATGATAAGAAAACCCAGGAGCTCTTGGTGCGTGCCTGCAATGCAGTGCTCTGGGGTGGTGGGGGCAAAGGTCCAGGTTGGGACACGTGGAGGGGGTTAGGACCCACCAAGCCGCCCCATCTCCTCCTTCCCACTGCTCTGTCAGTGCCTGAAAAAGGGAAATGGATGTTTTTCTCCTTCCTTCACTATAAGGATTTGCAGTATATCAGCCACTGTCTTAGCAGGCCAAAGAGGTGGGTGCTGGAGCATCCCTGAGAGCTAGGCTGGCTGTAGGGCTCTCCTCCACCCTTCGTCTCTCTTCCTCCTCTTCCTCAGCCCATTGTTCCTGGGGCAGCAGAAGGCAGCGCAGCATTTGCTGCAGGAAAGCCCCCACCTTTGCCTACTAATAACACCCCTCCCACACCATCACCCCAGAGACAAGTGGCTCTGAGTTGCTCATGTCCTCCCCCCTACTTGGGACAAAGACCATCAGGCCACCCTCAACCCATGTTTCTGCTCTACCATCCCTGTGCAACAGGGTTATTACCACAATTTGCTGGGTTTTTTCCTAGCTGGCAGGGCTTGAAATAGCACCAGCCTGCCAAGAGCCGTGGTTTCATACATGACACAAAAGGCAGAGTGTGAAGGTCCATTTTTTGAGGGCCAAGTGGACCTGTTGGACCTGTGCTGCAGGGCAGCGTAGAGTGAAGCAACCAAAACATGTTCAACCTTGTCTGTGCTGCCAAAGGGTGTGTTTCTGGGGGCAAAATGTTCCCATTTGCCCCTGGGCTTTGTCTCAGAGGCAACTTCTTGGTCTGCTTGCTGCTCCAAGTGGGTTCTCCTACACCCTTCTCCCGGTTTGGGTGGTGGGACCAGCAGATGATAACAGGGACTGGGGAAACCTGTTGGCCACCAGTCCCCACCTCTGCTTCGTTGAGTGCTGATTAACTCCTCACCACCCCAGTGGAGAAAAAGGAAGCCTATGTGTCCAGTGTAGAAGAGAAAAAACCCTGGGATCCGCTGTGGAGGTGAGGTACCTGCCCCAGACATGGTTTGGTACTTCTTCCCTCCACAAAAGAGTGCAGGAACAGAGCTGCAATGAAGATAATGGCTGTTTGTGGAGTAACTGCCCATGGTCTTTGCTATCCTGTCCTCACTCCTTTTCAAGGCCTTTGTTCAGGCATGACACATCTCCTCACCCCTCCCCAGCTGAAGGCACCCAGTCTCACAAGCAAGCCAACAAGCAGCAGCAATGACACTGGCAAGTGCTTCAAATTCACCAGGTGGCCCCTCTCCACCCCAAAGTCATTGCACCAGCTTAAAACCCTTTTTGCTGTGTTCCCTTCCCAGAAAACCATTGAGAATGAGCGGCAAAAGCTGCTCTTGGAGTTTGAGAGGCTGCGGCAGTTCCTGCATGACCAGGAGCACATCCTCCTGGGGCAGCTGGAGAAGATGGAGAAGAACATCGCCAAGAGGCAGAATGAGAACATCACTGACCTCTCCAAGGAGATCACTCTCCTCAACAAGCTCATCACAGAGCTGGAGGAGAAAATCCAGCAGCCTATGCTTGAGTTCCTCAAGGTGAGATGTTTGCTAAGAAATGAGCCTACAGGTCTGAGTTGTGACCCTTCTTCATCTTTTTTTAATGTGTTCCTGGATCCTGCAGAGGTGCTTTGAGGATAAATGTCCTTCCCCCCCCCCCCCCCCCCCCATTTAACAAGAAGATGGTGCATGGCAATGTCTGAGTGCCCTGAGCTCTGCTACACCAGCAGTAACACGCAGCAACTATCTCTGGCTCAGGAACATCCTGAAACAGAGGTGTGCTCTTCATATTTAATAGCCTCTGATAAATTTGTCTTCTGTAAATTTGTCTGGACCTTTCTAGCACCCATAAATTCTTGTTTCAAGGCATTAAAAGCTGAATTAGACCTTGCATGAAGAGCTGCCACGGTGGTACTGGCTAGATCCTTAAACCAAGCAACTCCTTTTGCAAATCAAGGTCTTGATGGGTTTACAGTGCTGAAGGTTTGTGGCATGCCAAGTCACAGATGTCCACTCCTCCAGCTTACAGGCGTTGGTGAGGGCTCGGGATGGAGCTGAGTGCAGAGGCATGTGGTGCCAGGCTCAGCAGGACACGTTCCTTGCCAATTTTCGCAGCAGAGTCCTGGCTGTAGAAGGTTGGCTGGGACCTGAAAGCAGAGCCAGGTTTTCAAGTCAAAATGAGCTATTAACCAAGCTGGAAAGTATGAGGGAGAGAGCAGATGGAGTCCAGGTATTGATTGCATTGCAAAGAAAAGCTGGAGCCAATCCAGCCCTCCCTGTTACCCAAACTCTCCTTTGCAGATGAAGTGTGGTTTGAAAAACAAACCCAAGATGTCCATCCCAAAATCAAGCAGTCCTGTCCCCCACTGAATGGAAAAATGTGAATGGGTGACCTTCTTTTAATTGGCAATGTTTTGGTTAAACTATGTAGATTGAGCTTTTGGTGCACATAGATCTGCAGAGTTAAATTCCCTCCCAGGCAGCATTGAAAGCATTGTAAATATTTGCAGATGGTTTCAGTACTTGGCTATGGGTGAAAACTCATTTCACGTGGTCTTTGCTCAGCCCTCACCAACGCACGCAAAAATGATTCTGTAACAATAGGTGATATTTTTTTTTAAAGGCCATGTTGGAAATCCTTAGCCAGCTCCAGAGTGCCTTTCCATTCCCTGGGAGGTGGGTATGGCTTTGTGTTGCCTTTGAATCACATCCAAAGTACTCGCCACGGTTTATGTTCTTCTTTATGTTATTTTAAAGGCCCCAGAAAGGGCAAATAGTGGTGTGGACTGGACTAAGCATGGGTTTCATCTCCGTGAATATTCACCATGTAGCAACTAGTTACTGAGGTATTTTAATCTACAATTTACCTCCATAATTCACCCTTCCTGAGGGCAAACCACTTCCACTGTCAGGACATGCATCCCAGGGTGGAATGAATTACCTGTTGGAGGCAACCTAAACTCTTCTTGGTGGTGACTAGACCATGGAAGTCCAAATATCATGGAGACATAGATAGACCTCCAAAGGCCCCTTTCAACCTAAACCACGTCATGACTCTATGGACATAAAGCTGCAGTATTGTACATTGAAGCGTTTGGGAGGCTTGGTTCCCCTTCATCTAAGGGATGGGCATCCTGGTTGGGTTAGATGAAGGGGAATTGCTCTTGTTCTGTCTGAGCCAGGGGAGATGTAGCACACGTTGCACAGGGATTTCATTCAGTCTCTCTTTTTCCTTTCTAGGATGTGATGAACATCATAAGCAGGTAGGTAGTGCTGCTGCTTCGCTTCTTTCATGCTTCCCCCCCCACCCCAAAACTATTTAAAGGTCAGTGTTTGCAGGCCAGATGCCAGAGGGAGGCACTGGGGTAGATGGAGCTTGCCTCCCACTCGGTGCGAGCCCCAGATCTCTTCCAGCTTCTTGTAAAACAGCATTATCACAAAGTCTTTTCCCACCAGGCAGTTTCCTCAAATGTCGAGTGAGGCCAGAAACCCCAAGTCATCTTATTTGCCTGATATGCAATTCACCCAGGGCAATGGTTTAGGCACCACTTAAGCTCCAAAAATGAAATTTAAGCTGCAGCAGGAGCAGCTGAGTGGGGGTAACCCAGCACAGACACCCTTTACACCAGCCAGCTGAGGGGGTTTTCAAAGTTGACATGCAAATCCTGGTGTCCTCATCCCAGGGGGGGTAGAAATCCCAGCATGATCCTTGCAATGTGATGCTAAGAGCACTTGGACAGACCGGTGGGATGGGGTGTAAGCATTGCACGCTGCCAACTACAAGTGAAAAATGGGGGGATAGCAGTGATTTTCTCACTGGTTTTAATTTTTTCTTTGCAGAAGTGATGACGTGAAGTGCCAGAAGCCTGTGCCAGTATGCACAGATATGAAAATGCACATCTGCAATTTCTCCCTCAAGACCGTCGTCCTTGAGAAAGTCTTAAAGAAATTCAGAGGTACGTGGAAACGAAATGGGGGGAGGGGTTAAAATAGGCCTGGCCTTCAGCAGGCGTCGGGGGGAAAAGGGATGAGGAGTACTGGGGATGCTGCGGATGTCTCGAGGTCCCTTAGCACATGCCCGGCCAGCAGTACCGAAATAGAATAGATTATGTTGGAAAGGACTTCTGGAGATGTGCATGAAGAGGAGGAGACTTGCCCTGCCAGTGAAGGAGATGCAGGATTTTTTAGAGAGGGGGAAAACCCTGAACTTGGACATCAATTTTAGCACAATAAAGACTGTGGTTTTCCACACCTTGAATAGTTTGAGGGTTGAATAGCCAAGCTTTACATTTAAATCAACAACTCCTTGCAGCATCACAGCAAAGCCACGAGATGGTGCTGGGGGATTTGGAAAGGCAGCAAACACCAAAAAGAGCAAATCTAGAAGAGAAAAATCCCTAGATGCAAACTATGCCCTGGAGCAATAATTGGCTTAAAGGATTGTAATAAAAGTTTAAAATTCATAATACAAGGAGAACAAAATATGGCAGGGCACGATAAATAAAGCTTAAATAAATCCTGCATTCATCTGATGTCCGTAAGCTTTTTTTTTTAAATAAAAATTAAAATATATTTTAGCAGGAATTTCCCCCATTGCTTGTCCCCATTGCTGGCATTGCTCCATCCTCAGCTCTTGCTGCCTGTCGAGTCCAACATCGGCAAAGACGGCGCTTTGGCAATGTGGTGTGGGTGTAAAGGACGTTTTGCGGTTCACTCCGGCTCTCTCTTGATGTTGCCATTTACTTGCCTGTCTCTTCTTTTCAGAAAACCTGCGGGATGAACTGGGAAGAGGTGAAAAAGGTAAAAGGAAAATATTTAAGATGTAGTGCCCTGGAGTAAAGACTTTAAATTGTGGTTGTAATTTGCAAAGCTGGTTTTGCAAAGCCAAAGAGAGGGGGGAAAACAGAAAAAAGGCACTCTAGATTTCTTTTTTTTTAATTTCTTCTCTCTCGATGATTTCCAGATCCAGCCTGCTCAGTTCGAGAGTCAAAAGACGATTTTTCTAGCTGACGCCGGGGATCTAACAGCTAAGCTAGGTCCTTTCTGCCTGTTTACACTTAACAAAACTACAGTGGGGAACAGAAAAAAAACAGATATTTGAACCCAAAAATGGATTCATGCCCTTTCCAGCCACAACCTGCTTTAAGTCTGCCAGATTTTCTCTGTGACCTGTGGTGAGGCTCCTATTTCCACCAGGGTTTGGGCTGCAGGGTGTGAGTGCTCCATAATCTGCTCCAGCGCAAAGTCAGATGCCTTAAATTCTGCAGAAAGCTGTTGGAATTGTGGCTGTGGGCAGGTGATTGCTTTCAAATTGTGCTGTGAGGGAGGAGACTTGCTCCTGCGTTGGCAAAGGAGCAAGTTCACACAAGAGATCATGATTTTGCAACTGGAAAAACCAGCTGGGTTGGTCCAGATTGATTCTTCCAATGGTGGATGGACCCTCTGCTTTGCTGCACCGGCGGTGGTGAGAACAGGGGAATGCCAGTGAGCCGGGAAAGCACCACGATGGGCTCTTCAGGGTGTCCACAGCCTGATCCCTCTGGCTTTGCACTGTGGTGGATGCAGGGCATGGGCAGATGCTGTTAAAATCTGCCCCCATCCTCCAGCTCCCTTGCTGTGAAGGTTGCATAGCCATGCCCGGAGCAGCCAGAGTTACCCCAAGGAAAGCCAAGCCCTCTTTTAGAAGAGAAGACTTATTCTTGCTTTTAAGGTGTGGTGGTCTTCAGCAAGGGGTTTGCAAACCCCTTGGGGAAGGCCGAGGAGGACAAGCCATGAGTGGGATCCTTTTCTTTGGCCATCCAGCTTAGAGGGGTCAGACTCTGCTCAAACATCCCCAGACACCCCTGGAAAATGCCAAGGGGGTTGGCAAAGCAACAGAAGAAAGGCTGAAGACCAACATTTAAAAGCAAAACGGCAAAAGGACCCTCACTGCATGTCCATGGTAGTGTGTGTGCATGTGTAGAGGTATAACTCGGCTGGTGCATTATACCAGCAAACCCTCTGAAAGCAGGTTGGGCCACAGCTGAGGCTGCAGAGAGCTGGGGGATCATTAGGTGAAGAAGGGACCAGCCAAAACCTCGTGGCAGTCATTGAATCCCGCTCCTCTGACTGCCTTAATTAATCTTTTCCAAAAGCTTTGAATGTTCTGATTTTTAATTTTTTTTTAATTTTTCTTTATATGATGTTGCAGCTCCTGGAGTCATATTATTTTTTTTTTTTTTAGTCCAGCCAAATCATCATCCACAGCTGAGCTGAAGTTCAAAGCCAAATCCTAATGACTCCACTGGCTGGAGATGCAAGAGGGAGGAAGGAAATTTTGGCATCAAGGAAATTTCTTGCTCATCCACTTTAGTTTCCGCTAACTTTTGCTGTTGAACACTTTGAAAGCACCTATCTCTTGGTCTGATGTAATAGTGCAAAATGCAGGAGATGTTATTTTAAGGCCAATCTCCTGTTTTTGGGGAGGAACCTGGTGCTTGAGCTTTGAGGGGAAAAAGGACCTACCCTTTCCTGTGGTTGCTATCACTTTTCCGACCCCTATGAAACACTGTGAAACTTTCAATCCCATCAGGGGTCTTTTTGGATTTCATATGCATTTTTCAGCCCCAAATCTATAGATTTTGACAGTGCATAAAGACCTTTAGCTAAATGAACTCTGGTGCAGCATCCGACACATTTCAGCTTCTAAAGTCCTATCTTAGATTCCCCCAAAAGGATCTCGTTTGATCATGGTGACTTTGCTGACTACAACCACAATTTGAGGTCACTAATGTGCTCGCTGTTTCCTTTCAGCCTGAGTTTGGAAGGGGAAAAGATGTTAGTATCGAACTTCATCTACGTGCATGTTCCCTGTAGGCTGCGCAGATGTGATCTGGTGTGTAAAGATGCCCTTAGGTCATGGCTTTCCATGAGGGCTTGTCATCATGGGGTAGTCTGGGGACAGATACTCAACAATTTATGATCTCGGGGTGTATATACCCCATCTTGTATGTTTTACATGAGCCAGAAACAAAAACAAGAAAAAAATTACCAATTTATTTGGAAAAAAAGTCTCAATCTAAGGTCCATTTTTACTGTACAATAACTGCTAATCATTTGCATGTGGTTTTATTATGTTGTTTGCTCCTAATGTCCTTACATTGTTGTTACCCCATTTCTTAGCAGCAGCATGAGTGTTGCCCTCCCATGAAGGGAACTGGGGTGTCAGTGTGGGAGGACAGACAAGTCCCCCCTGGTCAGGGTTTGAGGGGTGCTGCCTGGTGGCATTGCTGAAGGATCATGAGGTGATAAAAGAGCCAAAGACTACAATGCAGTTGTAGGTCTCCCTCTAGGACATCTTGAACCAGATCTTGGTTCTCATTTACTATGATTTGCTTTGCTGTGTTGTTCTTCACCCTTAGCTGGTGGGGCTTAAGCCCTAGTGAGGATGTAAAAAGCTGAGGTAGATGCTCATCCCATATCTTTAACTGGGACCTGCCTCTCCCACCTCCAAGTTTCTCACACATGTGGCTTGTCCCTCTGTGCTGGTAGAGAGAAGCAGCATATTTGTTAACATTTAAAATGACTCCTCTTTAAATTAGCCACAAGCCTCCAGGCTGCCTGAGGAGTCAGTGGTGAGAGGAGGCATCTCAAGCACCTCAAAGCCAAGCCAGTGTCTGAACTTGGCTTTCCTTCATCACAGACTTACTGAGGTTGGGATGTGGTTCAGCAACTGATAAAAACATCCCCAGCTTGGGCTTTTAATTGTTGAAATTCTTATTGAGTTACTGTCACTGCTGTCATCAACAGAGGACCTGACCCTGGACCCTGATTCAGCAAACCACCTCCTCATCCTCTCTGCAGACCTCAAGAGCGTGAGGATGGGCTGTAGGAAACAGGACCTGCCTGACAACCCCAAGAGATTTGACACGAACTCTCGGGTGCTGGCTACCACAGGCTTCAAGTCAGGAAGACATTACTGGGAAGTGGAGGTGGGGGCCTCAGACGGTTGGGCCTTCGGGGTGGCCAAGGAGTCCGTCAGGAGGAAAGGTCTGACGCAGTTTTCCCCCGAAGAAGGGATCTGGGCGGTTCAGCAAAATGGAGGTCGCTACTGGGCGGTCACCTCGCCTCAACGCACCCCGCTGTGCCTCAGCCAGAAACTCAATAAGGTCAGGGTGTACCTGGATTATGAAGGGGAAGAAGTGTCCTTCTACAATGCTGACAACATGCAGCACATCTTCACCTTCAACGTTGCCTTCCAGGAGAAGGTGTTCCCTCTCTTTTCGGTCTGTTCCACTGTTACCTACATCAAACTGTGCCCCTGAGGCTTCTCATGGGCTTCGCTGAGGACCTGTCTCCATGGTCTTCACTGGATGATGCCTGGACAGCAGTGATGAGCACGAGAGACTCTCAAATCAACTATGTGGCCTGGTTTGTTGGTACATAGGCAGGCAGATAGCTGGTAGGTGGAGATGATAGGTGGGTAATCAGGGAAAAATATCACAAGGAGGGTCTTAAAATCAGCTTAATCCAGAAAATAGCTATTGAAATCATCAGCAACCCCCCAGAAGGTTGTGGTCACAATCTTAAACCTATCTCTGAACCAACCCAACTCTTCAATACCAGCAGGTATTGCTGCCACTCTGGAAAAGGCTGAAAGGTGCTTTTTTTGGGGGGGATGAAGAAACAAATGTCAATGTTACTCAGGTGTGTTTGTCCTACTGGATGTGAGCAAGATGCATGTTTCTGAATTTTGGTCCTCCTGTGTAACTCCTCCTGAGGTCCCCTCCATGTAGAAGATGTTGTTTTCAAAATAACCCCTTGAGGTTATCCTGCTTTGCCCACAGTAACGTAGACTTTGGGTGCTGAATCTTGTATTTCCTCAGGCTCTCTTTACTGCTCAGCGCTCAGCAAAATCACCCATTTACCTTCATCTTCTGTTTTCTCTTTCTGGAAATCCTCACTATTTGCCAAGACAGCAGCTATTCATTGTGCAGCTTGCGTTGTCCACTGTCACTTTTCCCAAAACAAAAAATGAGAAGTGTATTATTGTCTGAAGCAATGAAAAATATGGTTTCTTGTTTTGGGGCATTGTTGGTTGGCTTTTTAACCTTTTCTAGAAAACATACTAAACCTCTTTAGGAAATACAGGGGCAGGGGAAAGCTTTTTTTAATCAAGAACAACATTTCCTGGCCAGTTCTAAGATAAGAAAAAGACGTTTCTGTGCGCAGCTGATCTTCATATGTACTTTACACATACTGGCAAAACCCTGGTCAACTCCAATGACAAGAAATTGTGGGTTGCAGAAGTGCATTTCCTATGTTTTAGGGGTTTTAACCCATTCTCTGCAGTAAATCCATGTCACAGCAGCAGAATAAAATGAAAATGCTGTAATGGGTAGTTGCCCTAAGCACCTTCAATTGCTTGTGCTCTTTGTTGTGAAGATGTGTGGCCTATCAAAGGCCACCTGACTTGTGCAAAAGGTAACATCAAAACTCAAACAGAGCAGAAGTGAATGCAACATCTTGATGTTGCTAACTTGGTGAAGAGGTGCTTTTTTTCCCAGGTTTACAGGTGCTTTTCCAATGTGTTGTTGAAGGCTTTCTCGGTGCACAGCTGAGCCTTTAGCTCGTGTCCCAAATAATGGAAATCTGGCCAGCAGCTGCTGGAGATGAAGCACAATCCATCTCCTACCTCTTCTATAAGGTGTACTAATGCAGAATCAGGTGAATTTAAGATGCCATTAGTCATAAAAAGAGCTGGGGGTGACTGGTTTAGGCATGAACATCTCCATTTTCAGCTGGTAGGTTGTTTCCTACCCTGAGAATCTACTTTGTTGTTGTTGTTGTTAAATGAGTTTGGCTTTAAATCCACATTATTTAAAGCTGCAGCAACTCTTATAAAGGTCAAGCTGTGAACAGGTGAGCAAAATGCCTGAATTTTCTAAGGCCCATCCATTGCTGAAGCTATGCCACTGTATAAATAAATAAAAATCCCAAGAATAAGAAAGGCATTAGCAGGAGACATGGTATTTCTTTGGTTGTGACTTGGTGTTCATCTTGCTTGTATGTGAGAAAATGCTATTTCTGCAAAGCACGGGAAGCAAAAAAACATTGCCCGAGTGGAATTGAAACCTCCCAGATTGTTGCTAGCCCATGTGCTGGAAATAAAATGTGAAGGTGCTACCTGAGCTCATCTTCTCCTATTTATTATTCCCAACTGCTAACAGGCTGGAGAGCATCAGAATTGTGGTTTGAAGGATTGTCCTGCTTGGTATTTAAAGAAAGAATTTAAGTGAAAACATATATATATATTGGGATGGGTTGGTGGGGTTTTTTTCAACATCTGTTAAGTACAGACCTGATGTCTACATATTCCTCAAATTAGGGCTGCAATAGAAAGCCGAAGATAAAGACTGAGCCGACCTTTGCCTTTAGATGACCTTAATGGGGAGAAATGGGCACCACCACCCCGGTTATTCAGGCAGCAACATGGAGATTTCCTCACTGCCTGTACTTTGGCCAAACCTCCAGGAAAAAAAAAAAAAAAAAAAAAAGATGCTGGAGGTGCTAAGGGCTAAAGCCTGACTCTTGCAGGGGTTCTGTATGGGGGCTGAACCCCAACTTTTGGTGTTATGGGAGTGTGGAGTGGGCAACGAGGTTTCTGGCCACACTCCTTGCTGCTGCTTGTCACTGTTTTAGCGGAGCTGGCCCAGGCTGATGCCTAGGGAGAGTTTTGGGGCGTGGTGAAGATTTGGAGCGATGTAGCCAGTTTCGGGGTTCCCCCGTGGACAGCACCGCGGAGGGGATTTCTTCCGTGCTGGCTCCATAGCTCAGGGGTTAGAGCACTGGTCTTGTAAACCAGGGGTCGCGAGTTCAAATCTCGCTGGGGCCTCTGTCGCGCTTTATGGCTTTTTTTTCTCCCAAAAGCACCATCGTTTTCCTCCCCGCCGGGACCGGGCGGGACCGCGGGCGGCACCCGGGGGTGGCCGGGACCGGGAGCGGGGAGGACCCGTTCCGAGCACCGACACCCGCACCGGGAAACCACTTTTCAGAGCGGCTCGTTGGTCTAGGGGTATGATTCTCGCTTTGGGTGCGAGAGGTCCCGGGTTCAAATCCCGGACGAGCCCTACTTCTTTTTTTTTTTTTTTTTATTTCCCCCCTTCTTCCTCTATTTTCTTTGTTCGTTTTGTGTTGTTTTGTGGGGATTTTTTAATAATTATTTTATAAATAAATATTTTCAATATTTTAATTATTTTTCCCTTCCTTCCGCAGCTATTTGAACTCCCATTCCAGCTGCAGCATGCTTGGCAGCTCACTGGGAAAACCCACGGCAGGGAGAAAAAAAAACCCCAAACAAACAGGTTTCAGGACCTTTTTGCCGTTACGTGCTTCAGACAGGCATCTGAGTTTCCCTGTTACTTGTAAATGAACTCTTCCTGCTAATATCTTTTGTTACCCTCCCAAGCCATACAAAGGCAGCAATTGCTGCACACAGCCTCCCTGGCTCTCTGCTTTTGCATAAATCTATTTGTGCACAGCAACGTAAATTCAGCATTTCCCATTGCGCAAGAGCTGTGGATACACAGAAATGCTCCAGATCTTTCCCTCATGGGTTGCTACCTCGCCTGTGCTGGTCTTGGCTGGATCCCCATGGAAAAAACAAATAAAAATATTTTTTATTAATAGCAACTGTGAATAAGCAGCTCCTGCTGTGTGTAACTCTAGAAATAAAAATTATTTAGGAGCTGGGGTGAAGCAAGGTCAGGACAAGAGATGGGTAAGTGAGAGAAATAAGAGAGGTTTGTTTGGGGTTGTTTTTGGTTTTTTTTTTTTCACTAGAGGAACCCAGAAAAATCTGTCTCATTTTAACAGTTTTGCCAAAGAAGGATGAGCAAGAGCTACTGCAACCCTCTCTTCCTCCCATAAGGAATATACTATTAAATATTTCCCAAGTAATCTGTAGAGAATAATAAAGGGTACTAAGTTACTCAAGCAAAAGCACAGAAAAATAATAATCAAAGACAGTCCAGTGCCTGTGTATGGTTGTATGCACACCCTCCCCACCAGCAGCCTTGCAGGAAGGTGGAAACTGCACAGAAATAATATAATTATGGCCAGAAATAAAGAAAAAAAAAAATCACATTAACAAGCCTTTTTCTACTGCTTGAACCCGTCGA